>NC_138772.1:269126541-269406541 GCF_965119305.1 Pelophylax lessonae | reverse complement strand
GCAAGTCAAGCACTGTCCCTCCATACGATGCATTACAAATGGCTGGGCTGGGCATTGACTCACCTCCAAGGCAGGCTGAGGCTGCCAGTGCCACCTCTAAGCCGATGCTAGCCTGTGGCTGGCTCCTGGTGTCCTGCTGCTGCAGTGCTGATGGCTGCTGGCCTGGCTGGCTCCTCAGTCACTCCTCCTGGCTCCTGAGTGCTCCACTGCTCCTCAGTCTGAAATTGAATCCTCCACTCCTCCTCTGCAGTGCAAGTGCTTGGCCTTGTCTTGCTTGCTGACTCGCCTGGGCTGGCCTAGGCCTTAGGCCTATTCTTGCTGGCTGCCAGACCCAGTCCACTCCAGACTCCAGTGTGTCTGTCTGTCTTGCCTTCGGCCACCTCGCGACCTCACCGTCACTCTGGCAGTGGTCCCGACTCCGACCGGACCGTCCCCGTCCCGGACTCCTGTCCCCGACAGGACACAGACAACACAGTGTGGACTCCTCACTCCTGACCTGTAGACACTCAGCCCGCCGCCAGTCACGACACTCCCGCGCTCGCTTTCGGCCAGGCTGGGGCGGGCTGGTGCGCACTGCGCAGTTGCGCGCCACGCATCTCTGTGTAATGTTCTGGTACCTCTGGTACCCTTGTCTCCATATTTCTCCTCTGCTAATTGCGTCCCATCTTGTGTAACAAGGGACGCATATACCTTTAAGACCGGATGACATCATTGCCGAGCGCCGCTATGAGTGGCTATTTCAATCGCCGGTTTGCTCTCACTCATCGCTCGTTCAAACCACATGTTCACCGCACCTACTCCTGTGAAGTTGGAGCTGCTGACATTCTCCCTTGCTGAACTGAAGCCGGAAACCTCGCTGGTGATCCGTATCTCGCTACGGGATCACCTCTCTCCAATGGACACTGTTACTACTAAACCTAAGTGATAAGTACCCCACAGGGGATTCTTACTAACCAATCTCCTACTGTCATCTACTGCAATTAGCAAGACTATCTGTATCTATCTATTCACTATCATCTGCATAGACTGTTAGCTCTTGGGACTACCTTCAACTATCCTTGCACTAGGTTACTCTGTCTAAGTATACTCCATCTGTGTCCTCTTACCATCTGCACTATACTTGACATCAGAACCTATCTGCTTTACCATCACCTGCAACTCTCCTAATACTACTTCTAGTGCTCACCATACAATAGCCTGTCTCTCATCTATACATCCTCATATATTCTATCCCTCCATTAAACATCTATTAATATATATATGGTATATAACAGGCTGTACACGGTGATGAAGTCCTGAGAGTTGGATATGTTTGTTCAACAGATTCTCTACAAGGCTACTGAGTGTAATAATTCTGCAGCTGTAAATCCATCCACTAACAAAAACGCATGAACGTTACAGATTGAACGAGCCTTTAAAAAAAAATATGGATTCTGCAGAATTATCCACTCATGTACTACAATTAAAACAGCAAGTAGATGCATTGATCCTTGCGCTTACAGAGGTTCAAAATGAAAATCAGACCTTGAGACAGCAGCTTGGCCGTCTCACACAGCCTCCTGCTGCTCAGCCCCGTGAGCCTAAGATAAACCCTCCTATAGTGTTTTCTGGTGATCGGAGCAAATTCCGTGAATTTAAAAACGCATGTCGATTGTTTATTTTGTTAAAACCTCTAACCTACACCACTGACCAAATTAAGGTTTGTACCATCATCTCCTATTTAACGGGTGAACCTCGGGCCTGGGCAGATGCTCTCTTTGAAAAGGATGATCCACTCCTTAATTCTTATCCCTTATTTCTAGCACAACTTGCTAGTTTATATGAAGACCCCAACAAGCAGAGTACCGCTGATACCCAATTACGGGCCTTAAAACAAGGAAGGAGACCTGTTGAAGATTTCGTGGCGAATTTTAAAAGATGGTCCCCTGATTCAGGGTGGAACGACACATCTTTGCGAACGCAGTTTAGACTCGGCCTATCTGAGGCCGTTAAAGACGAGCTCGCCCGAGCGGATTTACCTGGCACTCTAGAGGGACTGATACAGACCAGTATCAATATTGACAGACGACTACGAGAAAGAAAGGCTGAGAAGATGGGCTCACCATTTTCCAGTCCTTCTCGGATGTTGCCTGCTGACCCTACTCCTATGGAAGTAGAAATGATACGCCCACCTCTGACCCTTTCTGAACGTGCCAGGAGGAAAACCGAACATCTTTGCATGTACTGCGCATCCCCGAATCATTTGGTAAACGGCTGTCCTCTTGTCCGCAGAAAAGAGGGTGAGTGTTCAAATGTCTTGCTAGGGGGACTCACAACTTCCTTTTCTAATCCTTACCTTTTTGTTCAATTAACATTGCAGTGGGACCAAACTAGGATCACCACCAAGGCTATGATTGACACCGGATCTTGTGGAAACTACATTGACATTTGTTTTGTCTCCCTTAATAAAATACCTATTGTTTCAAAACCCAAACCTGTCTCCGTTAGTTTTATTAACGGTACCCCTTTATCCTCTGGTCCTATCACCAGTCAGACACAGGCACTTCTTGTAACTGCTGACGAGTCTCATGTGGAGACCACCACCTTTGATGTATTAACTTCACCACATTTTCCAATCATTTTGGGACTTCCCTGGTTACACATACATCAACCAATCATCGATTGGAAAACAAGAACGTTAGCCTTCTCTTCTCACTATTGTGAGACGACGTGTAACCTCCCCACACATGATAGGATCCTGTCTGTACTGCCGGATGACATTATTCCCAAGTGTTATCAGGATTTATCGGAGGTTTTCCTTGAGAAAAACGCTCAAATGCTACCTCCCCATAGGGACTATGATTGTTGTATCGATCTACTCCCTAATAGCAAGTTGCCTTTCGGACATGTTTATCCTCTCTCACAGGATGAACTCTCTCATCTTAAGGAGTATCTGGATGAAAACTTGGCAAAAGGATTCATCCGACCTTCTACTTCCTCCACTGCTGCTGGGCTCTTCTTCGTCCGCAATAAGGACTCTAGCCTTAGGCCTATCATTGATTTCAGACAATTAAATGCCATCACAATAAAGGATCGTTATCCTTTACCTCTTATTCCTGAACTTATCGAACAGGTGCGTGGGGCTTCTTTCTTTTCAAAATTGGACCTAAAAGGGGCATACAATTTAATTCGAATCCGTAAAGGGGATGAATGGAAGACGGCATTCAGAACCAGATACGGACTGTTTGAGTAACTTGTAATGCCATTTGGGCTATGTAATGCTCCCGCAGCCTTCCAACGGTTTATAAATGAGATATTCCGAGACTTGCTTGATGTTTGTGTGGTAGTATATTTGGACGATATACTTATCTATTCTCATTCCTTACCTGAGCACATAAAACATGTGAGACTTGTGTTGTCAAGACTACTTGCACATAACTTATATGTTAAATCAAAGAAATGTTTGTTTCATAAAGAGGAAGTACTATTCCTAGGATATATTATATCTAAAAGTGGAATCAAAATGGACATGAGCAAAATATCCTGCATTCTGGATTGGCCTGTGCCAACCACTCGCAAAGCATTACAAAGGTACCTAGGATTCTCTAACTACTATAGGAAATTCATTAAGAACTTCTCTGCGATTGTGAAACCTCTCACACAACTTACAAGCACGAAGAAACCATTTAATTGGTCAAAAGAAGCAAATGGAGCATTCTCTCTGCTGAAATCAAGCTTTACTACTGCCCCCATACTATGCCATCCAGACCCATCCCTTCAATACATCTTGGAGGTAGATGCGTCTAATATGGCAGTAGGAGTAGTTCTCTCACAACGACCAACAAACACCTCACCTCTTCACCCAGTTGCTTTCTTCTCAAAGTCATTAAGTAGCCCCGAGGTGAACTACCCAGTAGGTGAGAAGGAGTTATTAGCCATAAAACTGGCGTTAGAGAATTGGCGACATCTACTTGAGGGCACTCAATTGCCAATTCTGATATATACTGATCACAAAAACCTTCAATACCTTCAAACTAATAGAACTCTTTCCCACCGGCAGGTACGGTGGTCGTTATTCTTTCTGAGATTTAATTTTTTAGTGACTTACACGCCCGCAGACAAAAATAAAAAAGCGGATGCACTCTCACGACTAGCCGAGAAAGATTGTACTGAGGTTCCCTCAGTTCCTATAATACCACTTGAACGTATTATCGGAGTCGTTCGCTCCCTGAAGGAGGAGATTTTGCACAGCATAGGACTGGACTCACCTCCACCACAACTAACTACTGACGCAGAAGGCTTCCTCTACTACAACGATAAATTATACATACCCCCTACTATGCGAACCAAGATCTTAGAATTGTCGCATGATGTACCTATGGCAGGACATATGGGTATGACTAAAACTCTCAATCTACTCACTAGGCAATTTTGGTGGCCAGACATGAAGACAACCGTAAAAAAGTTTGTTTCATCTTGTGATATCTGTGCAAGGTCTAAAATTGACAACACAAAATCATCGGGGTTACTTTGTAGTTTACCGATACCCCAGGTTCCGTGGGAAGTGGTATCCTTAGACTTCATAGTGGAATTACCACCTTCCAAAGGATTCAACACCATCTTGGTGTCAGTGGACCATCTGACCAAGATGGCACATTTCACTCCTATTCGAAAACTACCTTCATCCAAACAAACAGCGGAATTACTTGTGAAACATGTCTTTAAGTTACATGGTATTCCAAAAACACTGCTGTCTGACCGTGGTTCACAATTCATCTCAAAGTTTTGGCTAGCTCTATGTCAGATACTGCGAATAGAGCGTAACCTTACTTCTCCCTACCACCCTCAGACCAACGGACAGACAGAGAGAGTTAACCAGTGCATTGAACAGTACCTGCGTTGCTATACTTCGTATCTACAGGACGATTGGGCAGATCTCCTCCCGCTGGCGGAATTCGCCTATAACAACGCGACTCATAGCACTACTAAGCAAAGTCCGTTTTACCTGAATTATGGGTTTCATCCCACACTCCTTCCTCCACGTATCTTGCCATCAAGTAATCCAGTGGCATCTGATTATCTTGCCCAGATAAAGGATTCTCTGGGATTACTCAACAATACCATATCCCATGCTTATAGCCAACAAAAGAAGTACTATGACCTCCATAGGAAACCCTCTCCCCAATATGCCATTGGGGATCTTGTTTGGCTTTCTACAAAAAATCTGAGACTAAAAATCCCTAGTAAAAAACTTGGACCTCTATTTCTGGGACCTTTTCCAATAGAGAAGCTTATTGGAAAAGCTGCAGTACAACTCACATTGCCAGTAGACCTCAAGATACATCCTGTCTTCCATGTGTCTCTACTGAAGCCCCATGTTCCTAACCGAGGAATAAGACCTACTATCTCACCTCCACCTCCTGTACAAGTGGAAGGTGTAGAAGAATTTGAGATAAAAGAAATTTTGGATTCCCGTTTCAATAGAAGAAGACTCCAGTATCTTGTACGATGGAAGAACTATGGGCCCCAAGATGACACCTGGCTGGATACCTCCGATATACATGCCCCTAGACTGATTCGCAATTTCCACTCAAAATATCCGGAAAAAACAGTTCTAGAGGCCTTCCGGAGCCGGCCTTAAGGGGGGGTACTGTAATGTTCTGGTACCTCTGGTACCCTTGTCTCCATATTTCTCCTCTGCTAATTGCGTCCCATCTTGTGTAACAAGGGACGCATATACCTTTAAGACCGGATGACATCATTGCCGAGCGCCGCTATGAGCGGCTATTTCAATCGCCGGTTTGCTCTCACTCATCGCTCGTTCAAACCACATGTTCACCGCACCTACTCCTGTGAAGTTGGAGCTGCTGACATTCTCCCTTGCTGAACTGAAGCCGGAAACCTCGCTGGTGATCCGTATCTCGCTACGGGATCACCTCTCTCCAATGGACACTGTTACTACTAAACCTATCTAAGTGATAAGTACCCCACAGGGGATTCTTACTAACCAATCTCCTACTGTCATCTACTGCAATTAGCAAGACTATCTGTATCTATCTATTCACTATCATCTGCATAGACTGTTAGCTCTTGGGACTACCTTCAACTATCCTTGCACTAGGTTACTCTGTCTAAGTATACTTCATCTGTGTCCTCTTACCATCTGCACTATACTTGACATCAGAACCTATCTGCTTTACCATCACCTGCATCTCTCCTAATACTACTTCTAGTGCTCACCATACAATAGCCTGTCTCTCATCTATACATCCTCATATATTCTATCCCTCCATTAAACATCTATTAATATATATATGGTATATAACAGGCTGTACACGGTGATGAAGTCCTGAGAGTTGGATATGTTTGTTCAACAGATTCTCTACAAGGCTACTGAGTGTAATAATTCTGCAGCTGTAAATCCATCTACTAACAAAAACGCATGAACGTTACACTCTGACGTCATGCCGCTGAGCAGCTCCGCTGTGCACTGCCCCCTCCGCGCTACTCGCTAGTCGGCGCCAGTCCTCCCAGCCCGCTCCGCTCGCCGTCCTGCTCCTGTCCTGTCCTGCTGTGTGTTAGAGAGAGGCGCTGAGCGGCGGCAGGACAATGTGACAAAGTCTGAAGTCAGTGTGTGTGGACAGTATATTGTTGTGCTAATGTGCTCATAAATTAATTGGGGGGGCACATGGTGGGGCACAGACGAATTTTGGAGGGGCCATTGCCCCCTCTGGCCCCACCCTAGTGACGCCACTGCTGTTAATGTCCACAAATCCTTTTCAGGGCTGGTATTTCAGTATAGGTCCAGTCTCTCTTCAGTATAGGGACAGGTTATTCAGTCTGTGCTGTAGGGGCAGTTAAAGATCATCATCTGCAGTGACACAAATCGCTCTGTTAATGTCCACAAAAGTCATTTAAAGTGCTGCAATGTCATTATAGGGTCCATTACAGTCTCTTTAGTATATGGAGAGGCATCCAGTGGTTGCTGTAGGGGCAGTTAGAGATCGTCAGTAGAGATGTCCCAAACTATTCGCCGTTCCCGGCGAACATCGCTTGTTCGCGTTATCCTCGGCAGGCGAACATATGCGATGTTCGGTCCGCCCCCTATACATCATCATTGAGCAAACTTTGACCCTGTACCTCACAGTCAGCAGACACATTCCAGCCAATCAGCATACCCTCCCACCTCCCATAAAAAAGCAAGGACAGCATCCATCTTAGATTCATTCTGAAGCTGCAGAGTTAGTTAGAGCAGGGAGAGTGCTGCTGCTGCTGCTGAATTAATAGGGAAATAATTAGCTAGGCCAGTGTTCTGTGTCCACTCCTGCTGTAAGGACAGCATTCTGACAGCACCCCAAAAAAAGCCCTTTTTAGGGCTGGTATATCAGTCTGCTTTTATTTTTTTTATATATATATATATATATATATACAGACTGTACTGTGTGCAAACCACTCATATCGGGTGGCACAGTACCTTGCAGATAAAAAAGTCATTTAGTTTTTACCCTTTAATATAATTGCAGTTGCCTGCCAGTGTGTGTCAGGCCCACTGACTGAACTGTGACCACTGCCAGTGCCCACTACTCATATAGGGTGGCACAGCACCTTGCAGATAAAAAATTAATTTAATTTTTCCTCTGTAATATAATTGCAGTTGCCTGCCAATGAGTGTCAGGTCCACAGACTGTACTGTGCCCACTGCCCACCACTCATATAGGGTGGCACAGCACCTTGCAGATAAAAAAGTCATTTAATTTTTCCTCTGTAATATAATTGCAGTTGCCTGCCAATGAGTGTCAGGTCCACAGACTGTACTGTGCCCACTGCCCACCACTCATTTAGGGTGGCACAGCACCTTGCAGATAAAAAAGTCATTTCATTTTTTCTCTGTAATATAATTGCAGTTGCCTGCCAATGAGTGTCAGGTCCACAGACTGTACTGTGCCCACTGCCCACCACTCATATAGGGTGGCACAGAACCTTGCAGATAAAAAATTAATTTAATTTTTCCTATAATAAAAAAATAAAATTCATCCAGAAAAAACAGGAACTGGCTTTTTCATTCGAATTTCAGTAGCGCAGGGATGGTGATAACCTCTTACCAAATAAATAGGATGATAACATATACCAAAATATATAAATCAGATGTGATAAATATAAGCATAAAATCATAAATACAAAAAAGCATGAAATCACATCAATAGGAGTCCATAAGTATAAAGTGCATAGAGCAATGAAAGTGCAAACCTGAAGGATCAGAGGCACGACTTATGGGGACCACCCTTGCTTGCCACCTCCACACAGTGCCAGGAGAAGTATCTGAAATTCAGACTCACTATAAATTTACCCGGAAATCTATCTAAAATTAATTTAATTTTACCTCTGTATTATAATTGCAGTTGCCTGCCAGTGAGTGTCAGGTCCACAGACCGTACTGTACCCACTGCCCACCACTCATATAGGGTGGCACAGCACCTTGCAGATAAAAAAGTCATTTAATTTTTCCTCTGTAATATAATTGCATTTGCCTGCCAGTGAGTGTCATGCCCACAGACTGTACTGTGCCCACTGCAAATGGACTGTTTGCGGTTGCTTGCGGTGTGTTAAATAGGGAGTTTGGTCTGTCAGAGTTTGGTCTGTCACTGTGAAGCGGGCGTAACCCTTACTCTACCTGATCGATACAACATCATACCTGATCGTATTCACACACTGGATGATTTAAAGCACATTATTCCAAACAATTTTGGAATGTTAGGTGATTTATGCCCTTTATGCAATAAAACTCGACTCTGCGTCAACTACGTAATTTTCCATGGGAGTTTTGCCATGGATCCCCCTCCGGCATGCCACAGTCCAGGTGTTAGTCCCCTTGAAACAACTTTTCCATCACTATTGTGGCCAGAAAGAATCCCTGTGGGTTTTAAAATTCGCCTGCCTATTAAAGTCTATGGTGGTTCGCCCGTTCGTGAACATTTGCGGAAGTTCGTGTTCGCCGTTCGCAAACATAAAATTTTAAGTTCGCGACATCTCTACTAAGGGGCCCAAAGTGTGGCAACAAAATATTCTCCACATCACCAGCCTGAACTGTTGATACAAGGCAGGATGGATCCATGCTTTCATGTTTTTTATGCCAAATTCTGACCCTGCCATCTGAATGTTGCAGCTGAAATCGAGACTCATGGGACCCGGCAACATTTTTCCAATCTTCTATTTTTCCAATTTTGGTGAGCCTGTGTGAATTGTAGCCTCACAGGCTTAGCTAATAGGAGTGGCACCCAGTGTGTGCTGCTGTAGACCATCTGTTACAAGGTTTGATGTGTTGTACATTCAGAGATGGTATTCTGCATACCTTGGTTATAATGAGTGGTTAGTTGAGTTTTCGGTTACCTTTCTATCATCTCATTTCTGCCTATTTTCCTCTGACCTCTGACATCAACAAGGCATTTTCATCCACACAACTGCCACTCATTGGATATTTTCTCTTTTTCAGATCATTCCCTGCAAACCCTAGAGATAATTGTGCGTGAAAATCCCAGTAGATCGGCAGTTTTGGAAATACTCAGACCAGGACCTCTGACACCTAAAACATGCTATGTTCAAATTTACTTTAACCTGTTACAGATATACTGCGGCAGGGCGGCCCTCCTGTTCCAAATCACATACCTGTACGTGATTTCGTGCAGTGGGTCTGGGGCACGCACAATATCCGCCCGGACAAACCGATCATTCTCAGGAGAAGCAGAACAGCAGTCTGCCTATGAAAATAAGGCAGACCTCCATTCTGTGAGAGGGGAAGATGGAGATCTTGTGTTCCTGCTATGCAAGAACACGGATCTTTGTCTTCCCCAAGTCAAAGCATCCCCCACACAGTTACAAAGCACACCCTAGAAGCACATTTAACCCCTTCATTGACCCTGATGTTAACCCCTTTCCTGCCAGTGGTATTAGTACAGTGACAGTGCATTTTTCCCTCTGATCACTGTATTAGTATCACTGGTCCCCAAAAAGTGTCACTAGTATCAGATTTGTCAGCCACAATGTTGCAGTCCAGCTAAAAATCGCTGATCACTGCCATTACTAGTAAAAATAAATAAATAAATAAATATTCAATAAATATATCCCATAGTTTGTAGATGCTATAGCTTTTGTGCAAACCAGTCAATATATGCTTATTGGGATTTTTTTTTGCCAAAAGTACTGTATGTAGAAGAATACATTTCGGCCTACATTGATGAAGAAATTCGATTTTTTACATGTTTTAATTGGATATGTTTGATAGCAGAAAGTAGAAAACGTTTTTTATTTCAGAATCGTTGCTCTTTTTTTGTTTATAGCGCAAAAAATTAAAATCGCACAGGAGATCAAATACCACCAAAAGAAAGCTCTATATGTGAGAATAAAAAAAGACATCAATGTTATTTGGGTACAGTGTAGCAACACCGCACAATTATCAGTTAAAATAACACAGTGCCATATCGCAAAAAAAATGGCCTGGTCATGAAGGGGGGTAAACCATTTTTCCCCATTCTGATACTTGGTTTGAACTTCAGAAAGTCGTCTTCACCACGTCTAGATGTCTAAATGCATTGAGTTGCTGCTATGTAATTGGCTGATTAGCAATTTGTATTACCAATCAATTGAACAGGTGTACCTAATAAATTGGCCAGTGAGTGTAAAGCCCACAGTTTGTGCAATAAGTGGATATGTTTTGCAACAGCACTGAAGATAGATTTTATTATTGTAAAGACAGAGAGTACAATAATGGTGTAGCCCTCCCCCTCCCCCACCTCCAGAGGCCTGGTGGTGACCCCCAGAGACAGGGAGGGCCGACATTCCTCCTCAGGGTGCAGGTTGCTAGGCATGGTGGGCGGTGTACAAGATAGAAAGATGGTCACCAGTCACTTTTATGCTTGAATAAAAAGAAGTTTATTTCTCAAAACAGGAACAAAATAGAAGAGAGGGGTAGGGCTCAGTACACCATGAGTCAAAAACAGCAGATTGGCTTACTCCTTAGCAGAGATGTATAGTAACTAAGTAGAACTACTTCACTACTGTACTTAACCTTTCCCCATCCGCGCTACAGCCTATATACGGCTGCAGCACGGACTCGAATTTTCGGGAGGCCATTTTCAAACGGCCTCCCAGTGACACGCCCCCCGCGTGCTCCCGCGAGCGCGCTGCGGGGGAAATCTGTGTCGGCCGTGTCCCGTGTCCCCACGGCCGATCACAGATCGTGGTGAATGGCCAATCACAGCGGCCATTCACCACGTGATCGGGCCGTCCAATGAACGATGATCTCATATGTAAACATATGAGATCATCTCTCATCGCCGGCGCTCCTTCCTCACACTGAGCCTGCAGTGTGAGGAAGGAGGGGGAGCCTCACAGCACCGGGGACACAGGAGAATGTAATCAGGGCACTGATCACCAGTGCCCTGATTACTAGAGGTAAAAACACACACACAGTGCCCCCCCATCAGTGCCCACAGTGCCCGCCATCAGTGCCCCCATCAATGCCCACAATCAGTGCCCATAGTGCTGCTAGTCAGTGCTCATCAGTGCTTAGATGAGCAGGCACTGATGGGCACTGACTAGCAGCACTATGGGCACTGAGTGTGGGCACTGATGGTGCTGCCCATCAGTGCCGCTCATCAGTGCCACCCGTCAGTGTCCAGTGCCATCCGCCAGTGCCCATCAGTGCCGCCTATCAGTGCCCGTCAGTGCCGCCTCTCAGTGCCGCCTCTCAGTGCCCAGCAGTGCCACCTCTCAGTGCCCAGCAGTGCCACCTCTCAGTGCCCAGCAGTGCTGCCTATCAGTTCTCATCAGTGCTGCCTATCAGTGCTCATCAGTGCCGCCTCTCAGTGCCCAGCAGTGCCACCTCTCAGTGCCCAGCAGTGCTGCCTATCAGTTCTCATCAGTGCTGCCTATCAGTGCTCATCAGTGCCGCCTATCAATGCCGCCTATCAGTGCTCATCAGTGCGGCATATTAGTACCTCCTCATCAGTGCCCATAAGTGCCACCTCATCAGTGCCCTTAAGTGCCACCTCATCAGTGCCCATCAGTGCAGCCTATCAGTGCCCATCAGTGCCGCCTCATCAGCGCACATCAGTGAAGGAGAAAAATTTATTTTCAAAATTTACTCGCAGAAAATAAGAAAAACTTTCTGTCTTTTTTCTTTTTTTTTTGTAAAAAATAAAAAACCCAGAGATGATTAAATACCACCAAAAGAAAGCTCTATTTGTGTGAAAAAAATGATAAAAATTTCATATGGGTACAGTGTAGCATGACCGCGCAATTGTCATTCAAAGTGTGACAGCGCTGAAAGCTGAAAATTGGCCTGGATGGGAAGGGTGTTTAAGTGCACAGAAGGCAAGTGGTTAAGTACCGAAAGGCGGTATCTGTACTTTCCTAGAGTAGAATTTTTTTCTCCTACTTCCACTTTTAGATATAAGGAAAGTACCCCCATTGGTATGGGATTTTATATGCCACTCACACACTGAATAAGAATACAAAAAGTATGCGTATAAAATCAAATTTATTAGATCAAGAAACAGGAAGAAATTAATTACACAAACATGTATGTCTAGAACAAGCTGGACATGACAGACTTAAAAAACTTGCAAGTATTGACAGACCAGTATCCGTACAGAAGACTCTTGGGTATCATTGGTAGGAAGAACCGGAACAGACCCTACGCGTTTTGGGTTTAGAAACCCTTCATCAGGGGTCAACCAAAGTTCAATACACAATGTTTACCTATATATGGGTAAAAAAACAAATTGAATAGGATTAAAAGAGGTGCATGGAAGCCAGCCAGCCCCCAGTCTGAGCACATCAGACTGGGGGCTGGCTGGCTTCCATGCACCTCTTTTAATCCTTTTCAATTTGTTTTTTTCCGATACAGGGATGGAGACGCTGGGCATACCTGCCGGTGTCTCATTTAAAGTCCCACATAGCCCACATTTTCTATGTAACTAGGGATGGAGGCACCTCGCCTACAGGCTGGTGCTTCATTTAAAGTCCCACCGTGCGATTTTCGTGTGTTTTTGGTGGATGCAGTCAAATTTGACCCCAGTTTTTTCATATACAGGGATGGAGACCATAGCATGACCTGCTTGTCTCATGTAAATATTTTATGAAATTGGGGATGGAGGCACTGAGCTATACAGGCAAACTGCCTCATATAAAGTCCCAATCTGTGTTTTACACTGCATCCGCCAAGGGATTGGAGGTGTATGCTTTTCAGCTGGTCGTTTTCAGTTTGTACCATCTTAAGAACATTGCTATTAGATCATTGAGATACTATACCAGTCGTGGATGGAAGTGGGGTGGGGGAAGTTTGGGCTGCTCCCTCCCACCTGCTTCCTATCCACCAATTAGCAACCATGTGCTCCCAGAGTGGAGACACTTACATTTAAAAGTGTTAGGGACTGCAGATAAAACAGGGTGCCGTGTCATGGCTCTGCAGCTTACACATGCGTTTGCAAATGCGTGTCAACTATACCCCTGTTCCTTATGTATATTGAGACAGGTCTACTTGGTTGGTGGCAGACTGGAGGGTGAGTACATCAGACTGGGGGCTGGCTGGCTTCCATGCACCTCTTTTAATCCTTTTCAATTTGTTTTTTTCCGATACAGGGATGGAGACGCTGGGCATACCTGCCGTGTCTCATTTAAAGTCCCACATAGCCCACATTTTCTACCTATATATGGGTATAAATTGTATATTAATATTCCAAAATTGGTAAACTGTACAGAACAAGCAGCACATTATATATGATGTGAAAATAAATTTGTTATTCTCATCTTTAGAAGTCGATACCTACCCAAGACAGTTTTCTTTGTAGGGGCAACTGGACTGTCAGTTAAAATCGGTGTCAACCGAAGGAAGGATGTCTGGTATCAAGGAGAGCATAATTCATTGGAAAAGAAAGGAAATGATAGAGAAATGTAGGCGGAAGCCAACCGAATCGTGGGCACCACGATGATCCATCATTGGTCCAAATTTCCCATGAGTGGTTAGAGCCACTCAGATAATTCAGAAGTCACTGGAATAATGATAAAGTAAGGGAATATATGTATAAAAAAACATATCAAAAGCATCTTGTGTGAAAAAAGGTCTTAGACAAAAAGGAGAGGAAGAAGTTTCTTGGCATACCTCTTATAAGTACGTTTTGTTCGTGCCTAGAGGTAGACAAAGTATATGAGTAGGACGTTTGCCGGGCGTGGATATTATCCTAAAAAGAGAATATATGTGGTTGTATGTGGACAGATGGGAAAGGGATAAGACGGGGGCAAATTGTCCGAAGTGAGGACACAAGAGGTTGAGGTTAGAGCATTGGTCTCTAGAGTGGTTGTAGATATATAAAGAAGAAATAAGTGATATCATGCAACAGTGTAGGTACAGGGGAAGTGTAGAGACCACATAGAATCCCAAATGCTGTGAGAAAAGCAAAAAATTGAGTTACCTTGCATGTGAGCAAATTAGACAGGGTATGAAAGCTACATAAACAAAAGAAATATCAGCGCAGTGAGGATAATATAAAGTAAAATGAAAGCAGCTGCACTCTCAGGTCAAAATACAATACCTGTCCAAAAAATAATAATAAATGCAATAGAGCAGCGCTAAAAAACATACAAATCTAATGATGAAATAAAATCAAAACAGAGATGGTCCATGCAGAAACCCGTGATGAGGGTGAGCCACACTTTCTGGCAGGATCAACAGGTGCTCTAAGTGACAATATATCCTCCACCGGGTGCAATGGCCTCTCACCTTAAGCTTGTAAAGTATAGGCATGTAACTCAAACTCTCCTAGATCGATCTTCCCTTAAACACAGGCAGCAGAATGGGTCTTTATCCCTCTTGTGCTCCACCACATAAGGTCTTCACACTGACCCAGCAGACTCCACATTGATCTTAGGACGGACTTTACCAAATGACCACTAAAAGGACTTCAACCAGCAGCTCTCCTCAAGACCATGAAACAGGGAAAGAAGACCGGGCAAGCCCATAGTGTAATATAGCCAAACACTTTATTTAAAATAAAATAAGGTAAAGACAGCCTCTTACTTTGTGTATGGGGTTAAAATCGCATAAAATAACATTCCAGCTGTACCGTCGGGACCCGTGGGCGCCTCGCCGGATTTCCAAACAACAGTGGGCGACGTCAGTTAGCTCCGCCTTCCCCCCGAACGCGTGTCGTCCCCCAATGGGCGGGGACTTCTTCAGCGGTGTGTCACACCGCTGAAGAAGTCCCCGCCCATTGGGGGACGACACGCGTTCGGGGGGAAGGCGGAGCTAACTGACGTCGCCCACTGTTGTTTGGAAATCCGGCGAGGCGCCCACGGGTCCCGACGGTACAGCTGGAATGTTATTTTATGCGATTTTAACCCCATACACAAAGTAAGAGGCTGTCTTTACCTTATTTTATTTTAAATAAAGTGTTTGGCTATATTACACTATGGGCTTCCCCGGTCTTCTTTCCCTGTTTCATGGTCTTGAGGAGAGCTGCTGGTTGAAGTCCTTTTAGTGGTCATTTGGTAAAGTCCGTCCTAAGATCAATGTGGAGTCTGCTGGGTCAGTGTGAAGACCTTATGTGGTGGAGCACAAGAGGGATAAAGACCCATTCTGCTGCCTGTGTTTAAGGGAAGATCGATCTAGGAGAGTTTGAGTTACATGCCTATACTTTACAAGTTTAAGGTGAGAGGCCATTGCACCCGGTGGAGGATATATTGTCACTTAGAGCACCTGTTGATCCTGCCAGAAAGTGTGGCTCACCCTCATCACGGGTTTCTGCATGGACCACAGGGGCGTAACTACAGGGGTTGCAGGGGTTGCAATCGCTACCGGGCCCCATGCTCCAGGGGGCCCGGTAGCAAACCAGTGGGTGAACTTCTAGGATCTCAAAGGTCACACTTGCGACCGGGCCCTGGCATTTCACCACTGTGGGGAGGCCCCAAGATTGCAGGAAGGGGGCCCACTGCAGAACTTGTGAAAGGATCCTGATGCGGGACCATAATAAAAGGCCATGCAATGAGATTAAAGAGCCCCAGGATTAGTGGGAAGAGCCCCGGGCTTGAAGGGAAGGGCCCCGGCCAGGGGTCTGGGGGGCCCTTCATGGTTTCTTGCATCGGGGCCCTGAAGGTTCTAGTTACGCCTCTGATGGACCATCTCTGTTTTGATTTTATTTCATCATTAGAAGGGTATGAAAGCTGTCTTCTTGGTATCCCCAATATAGGTGATAGTCTAAAGAGTGCTTTAATACACATTCCATGTCTTTATATGCCATAACAAGAGTGTTGGTAGCCCATAAGAGCTTGACATTAGTAGTAATCAAGTAAAATATAAATAATAATTTGTATAGGGCATAGGCAGGAAAGAGGACTGCGTATTGGGGAAAGTTGTTAGGGTGCCACATCTGGGGGTCAGACATGTCTAAAGAGAGGTGTCATGGTGGTCAGAAAAGGAGAAATAGTGCTTAGTATGAGATAGCATAAAACATGCATATGAAACAGTGACTGAAGTGAAACCCATGATACACAATTGTGTGTGTCACCAGCAGGTGTCACATAGTGCCCATAGTACAGAGTATGTGTATAGGAGAAGAATACCGAAAGACATGCTGTGAAAATAATATAGTGGCACACTTATATGTGCCATAGTAGTGCCAAGTAGTCAGAGAGTATATGAAGGAAAAGTTGCAGCGATATACTTACCTCCGTCCTGTTCACCTCGACGTAGACATCCTCTGCGAGTGTATCCATCGAGAAGCCCGCTATAAGACGTCCCGGAGGACGCTAGCGGCTGCGCAGTAGAGCCGCGCCCTCCAACCTCTGTGGGAAAGGGCCAATCGGATACATCTGCCGTCAGAGCGCGGCACCCGCCCCCATCCGGAGGAGGGGAGGAGGGGGATGCCGTGCTACCACGGCAACCGACGCAGGAAGGGAAGTACGTCACCACTCTGTGAGGAGGGTGAGTTTCCCAAAACAGGGGACGTCCTGGGAAGGAGCGCCCCCTACCTGCGCCGGGGGAAACCAGCGACTCGGCCAGCGTCCGCCACATTGAGAGATGCAGAGAAGATGAGAGAAATGAAAAGATTAGAAAAAAGATTAGAACAAAAGCAACTATAGGGAATTAGGTCTAATAGAGGGAACCATGAGCAATTAGGAGTGTGTCTTGGTAATTTGCATTATTTTAGAGGAATATTCCAGCAATGTCCCAAGAGTCTAAGGTATTACAAATGGGGAAAAGGCACAGGACCAAGGCAAAGAAGTTTCTGTAACAATGCTGAAGGGCAACAAGGCAACAATATAATCCCGGCATAAAACATGATGTAAAATAGCCTCTTAGATTGTAATATGTTGGCAATTTAGACAATTATCGACATTGTTTTGGCCACTCATAAAGAGTATGGGCAGCCCAGAGGTATATATAGAACACAAACTGAACTGCAGCAAAGAGGTCTCTATTACAGTAATTATGTGGTGGTAAAAGCTACTATGTTGAAGACTACCATGTTATGTCAGAGGGCAGTAATAAACCATAAATTGTAATGTCATCTTACATTAAAGTGTGTTGACAATTATACAACTGTCAACATTGTATTAACCACTCATAGAGAGAATGGACAGCCCAAAATATATGTAGAGCACGGAGCTAAACTGCAGCAAAGACGTCCCTGTTCCAGTAATTATATGGTGGTAATAGCTACCATTTTGAATCAATGAATGGCATCAATTTTATTTGCCAATCTCACCACTGTATGACCGTATGTGTTTGAGTGAGTGTCTTCACACTGTATATGTTCATGTATGGGTACGCACGTGTAGTGTCCCCAGGTGCGCAACCCTACCAAGGCAGGGGAGGGGGTCCAAGATGGTGTAGACACGATTATCTCGGTCATTGTTCCCAACCTCCCGAGGAAAACCCCTCTAAAAATGGTTTAAAGCTCACCATATCGTTTAAACCTGGAGGTTTTGTTGCCTCCAGGTGCAGTATCCTACTTCCACTTTTACTTCACTACATTTTTTCAATGATTTCAATACTTCTACTCAGATATTTTTTTTTTGTGCTGCATAGTTACTCGTTACAATTATAAAAATTACCACTGCCAGAACAGTAGATGGCAGGTTTCATGAAGCTCAAACCATGTGTATTATCAGCGCATACAAAAATAAATGCTACTGTATGTATAAATAAAAGCTGCATTTGAAATAATAAAAAACAATATGATGTTCAAACTTTTGACTTCTTTCTTTAATAACTACATAACAAAGTACTTGTACTTTTACTTTCAGTACTTGAGTAGCAATTTTTTTTCAAAACTACTGGTACTTTTACTTTCAGTACTTGAGTAGCAAAATTTTTTAAAAAACTACTTGCGATACTTAAGTACAAAAAATGTTGAATACTTTAGTATTTCTACTCAAGTCACTTTTTGATCGAGCACTTCCACTTCTACTCAAGTCACTTTTTGATCGAGCACTTGTACTTTTACTCAAGTATGGGTTTTGAGTACTTTATATAACTCTGCTCCTTAGACAAAAATGTAGAAAGGTAGACAGCAGTACAGAAAAAGAGCCTTTAAGCTGAAACCAGCAATCTGTACTTTGTAGCACAAGCTGTCTCCTATAGTAACAGTATGCAACTCATGGAAGGTGCAGGAATTTCTGTGGAAGATTCCATCGTGGCACTTTGCCAGGCATTCCAACACATGGCAGAGTCACCTCTGGTACTTCATCTCAGGTCTCCATCCTTTCCTTCATGCTTCCAGGCAGTGTGCTGGCTCTCCCTTACAGAGCACTGAGCACATGGTTAGGCCTCAGGCTTCAAGCCTACCCAGCAGCAGCTGTTCCTCACACACCCACCCAGACAGGGGTCTGGATGGAAAGGACAAAGATGAGCTGACTTCCTCCAAATAAATAGCCTCTCCCAGCATGCTCAGCTATCAGTGTGCTTGGCTGAGAGAAACATACATATTCATAACCTGACTCACTGTAATCCACCATACTAATGCCAAAGGTAACAGTGCCACCCAGAGGCGTAACTAGATTTCTCAGGGCCCCGGTGCAAGAAATCATGAAGGCCCCCCCCCCCCGAAAAAGCATGTTTTTGACCCTTTTTTTTATTTTTTATTTTTTTGCAATATAACAAAGTAAAACATTTCGGTTTCTGGTGAGGGGTGTGGGATCAGGGCAGTAATGGTGGTGAGGGGTGTGGGATCAGGGGCGGTAATGGTGGTGAGGGGTGTGGGATCAGGGGCGGTAATGGTGGTGAGGGGTGTGGGATCAGGGGCTGTAATGGTGGTGAGGGGTGTGGGATCAGGGGCGGTAATGGTGGTGAGGGGTGTGGGATCAGGGGCGGTAATGGTGGTGAGGGGTGTGGGATCAGGGGCGGTAATGGTGGTGAGGGGTGTGAGATCAGGGGCGGTAATGGTGGGGAGGGGTGTGGGATCAGGGGCAGTAATGGTGGTGGGGAGGGGTGTGGAATCAGGGGCAGTAATGGTGGTGGGGAGGGGTGTGGGATCAGGGGCGGTAATGGTGGTGGTGAGGGGTGTGGGATCAGGGGCGGTAATGGTGGTGAGGAGTGTGGGATCAGGGGCGGTAATGGTGGTGAGGAGTGTGGGATCAGGGGCGGTAATGGTGGTGAGGGGTGTGGGATCAGGGGCGGTAATGGTGGTGAGGGGTGTGGGATCAGGGGCGGTAATGGTGGTGAGGGGTGTGGGATCAGGGGCAGTAATGGTGGTGAGGGGTGTGAGATCAGGGGCGGTAATGGTGGTGAGGAGTGTGGGATCAGGGGCAGTAATGGTGGTGGTGAGGGGTGTGGGATCAGGGGCGGTAATGGTGGGGAGGGGTGTGGGATCAGGGGCGGTAATGGTGGTGAGGGGTGTGGGATCAGGGGCGGTAATGGTGGTGAGGGGTGTGGGATCAGGGGCGGTAATGGTGGTGAGGGGTGTGGGATCAGGGGCAGTAATGGTGGTGGGGAGGGGTGTAGGATCAGGGGCGGTAATGGTGGTGGTGAGGGGTGTGGGATCAGGGGCGGTAATGGTGGTGAGGGGTGTGGGATCAGGGGCGGTAATGGTGGGGAGGGGTGTGGGATCAGGGGCGGTAATGGTGGGGAGGGGTGTGGGATCAGGGGCGGTAATGGTGGGGAGGGGTGTGGGAGTGAGATTAGTGGCGGCGATGGTGAGGGGGGTGGGTGGATGGTGGGGTGGGATCAATGGCGGTGATGAGAGGGGGTGATGGATTGGAGGGGGTGGGATCAATGGCAGTGGTGAAGGGGTGATGGTGGAGAGGGATCAGTGGGAGCGATGGTGGGGGGGGGGTGGAGGAGGGGTTGGATGTGGTGTCACCACTACCTCTGTCTTACTGATCCCATCCCCCCACCATCGCAGATCTCATCCCTACACCCCCAAAGGTTCTGTTGTAGAGGATGAGATCTGTTCTGTGCCAGGCATGGGATGGGATCATTAAGAGGCAGCATTCCAGTAAGCCAGCAAGGGTGGAGTTTGGGAAGGAAGGCAAGTTGAAGTTCACTTACTTTTAGCAGTCAGTCGAGTCAAGACGATTTCCCCCTCACTCAGGCTCAGGCAACTCCAGCCAGGCAGACACAGCATGGAGTCTCTTCACACTCGTCTGGCAGAGGGGAGAACTCCTCCTCCCCCTGCACTCTATTGGTGTCAGCTGGTCAGCTGACTTTCAGTGACTGACCACCCCTGCTGCCTCACTGCATCAGCCCTCTCTCGGATTGGAGGATCGGCAGGGCTGAGGGCGGTGCAGGCAGCACAGCAGCAGAATGCAGGTACTCGTAGATTGCTTTACACTGACTGCACACATGTCATGCCTGTACCTCTCCTCCCTGCCCCCCCCCCGCACAACGATCGGGGAAGGCGGCATCCAGCCTAGTTTCTCACTCACTCAGCTCAGCCACCACTAGGGTACTGTCATCAGGCGGACGGACGGGCCCCCTCACGCCGCGGCCGCTGTAAGAAAACGGGGCTGGCGGGCCCCCCCTCAGGTAGCGGAACTCCAGGGCCCGGTCGCAACCGCGACCGCTGCGACCCTGATAGTTCCGCTACTGGTGCCACCTACTGACAGTAGGGAGAAATACAGAAAAACCAGGATTAGGAGGGAAATCCAATGACCACAAAGACTACAAATCAGCCAGGCTAGCAACCACCTAGCACAAAATGTACTAGCAACCCTGCTTAGGACAAGGGTGCTACATTGGCAAGAAATTATGATGGCTAAGTGATTTCTTCAGTTAGAATTGGTTGAATTTTGGAGATGATGAGCAAGTAGATATGGCAGGATATAAATATTTTGGATGTAAGGGATGTGTAAGGAAGCTAAATCAAAGGAGACCTGAACTGTGTATTTCTTTAACAAGGAGAATGAAAGTACCAAGGAAAACAAAACCACTGTATAAACACTGAGGTCTGAAAAAGTGGTTATTTTCAATGACAGTGTCAGCACATCACTGTGGCCACTAAAATAACCCCCTGGGAGGCCCATAGTATCAACAATAAAAGCCCCTTTGGAAAAAGTAGGAAAATGTATTGTCTCCCTATTGAAATAAATGGTCCCTTACAAGATATAAGGGACTGTATGCTATGCTGGCAAAAATTTCCAATGTCCGAATTGATGTGGAGTCATTGTTGGTTAGGGTGGATGTTGAGTCATTATATTTTTCATATTCACATTAATGCGGTTTTGGGGCAGTACACCACTTGGACCTCTATTGGTGCCCCCTCCAACCAAAGTTTCTCCACTCCAAACTTGCTCATCCATGTCTTTATGGACCTTGCTTTGTGCACTGGTACACAGTCATGTCAGAATAGGAAGGGGACACCCCCAAACTGTTCTCACAAAGTTGGGAGCATGAAATTGTCCAAAATGTCTTGGTATTCTGACGCCTTAAGAATTCCCTTCAAAACAACCCCACACCATAATCCCCCCTCCACCAAATGATTTGGACTAGTGCACAGTCCATAAAGGCATGGATGAATGAGTTTTGGGTGGAGGAACTTGACTGGCCTGCACAGAGTCCTGACTTCAACCTGATAGACTGCAAGCAAGTCCTTCTCTCCAAGTTACTGACCTCACAAATGTGTTTCTGGAAAATGGTCAAACATTCCCATAGACACACTCCTAAACCTTGTAGACAGCCTTCTCAGAAGAGTTGAAGCTGTTATAGTTGCAAAGAGTGGGCCAACTCAATATTAAACCCCACAGACTAAGACTGGGATGCCATTAAAGTTCATGTGCGTATAAAAGCAGGCATCCCAATACTTTTGGTAGTATAGTGTATACTGTATAAGTAGATGAACAATATGGAAGTGATGCCACCGCTCAAGTGAACTTGAAAAACGATGTTAAATAGTGTCCAATAGTGTGAAATGGAAATAGTGTGAATGGATTCACAGCCGATCACTTAGTAAACAGTCACTGTCAGTGACTGTTTACTACTGCCGGTGACAGCTGTGTTCCTACGGAACACAGTGCCACCGACATGACCGCGCTGCGCGCTCCCGATCGCGCATGCGCGGTCATCTTCCGGGCTCCGCTATTGTGATCGGCTGTGTCATTGGAACACAGCTGATCACGTGGGAAACAGCCATGCCTATTGGCTGTTTCCCTCCTGCCGGTGACCGGCTGTGTCCCGGGGACACGCCGACACCGGCAGTGCACGGCGGCGCGCCCGCGATCGTGCGCCTGCCCTGCATTTCCTGAGGACGTCATATGACGTCCGCCCAGGATAATAGCCGCACCGTCCCGCCGTCATATGACGGCGGGCGGGCGGTAAGTGGTTAATCCTTACAGTGCAGCAACACCTCTAAAACTACTATTTAATTTTTTTTTTTTTTTTTTTTTGGTAGATATCCCCCATTAATTTGCTCAGCTACCTATGCCCTTTTTAAATAACAGCTTGCATATTTTCTTTGAAAAATGCCAGAAAAATAGCAAGATTTGGCTTGGTGGTTTCAGCAACTTGGTGTTGCGTTGAATGTCGGCTGTCAGATGCAGCCAGCAGTTTCAGCGCCAGTACCAACAGGGAACCACTAAGACCACTCATTATTTTTTAATTGCACAGTGATTAATAACTGCCTTTTTAAAGTGGAATTGGGGACTCTAATTGTTGACAAAAGTTTGTAAGTTGGCCTTGATAATGGCCAGAAAAAAAAAGAATAAGCTCCCATCGGGGGCAGATCCAAAGTCTAGTTTCGAGAGGGGCACTGCCAGAAAATATGGTATTGCTTACAGAACATTATTTAACGTATCATACAGTTCTAACCCTGTTTAAAACAATGGCATGTTTATCATTCTAGATTAGATTATTAAATATTAGTTATTTATCATTACAGATTAGATATTATCGCTCGCCCAAAAAAACATGACAATGATGATTATTTGTATCACCTTCTTCTTTATTACTATTCCCTCAGTTGTTCCCCTGTGTAACCTTCATATTCCTTCACTTGTCAGCTTCATTACTGTCCCCCACTTGTGTCACCTTTTTCATTACTGTCCCCCACTTGTGTCACCTTCTTCATTTTTATTATTGTCCCCCACTTGTGTCACCTACTTCTTCATTACTGCCCCCCACTTGTGTCACCTCTTTCTTCATTACTGTCCCCCACATGTGTTACCTTGTTCTAAATAACTGTCCCCCACTTGTGTCACCTTCGTATTCTTCACTACTGTCCCCCACTTTTGTCAGCTTCTTCTTCTTCATTACTGTCCCCCATTTGTGTCACCTTCTTCATTACTGTCCCCCATTTGTGTCAACTTCTTCTTCATTAGTGTCCCCCAATTGTGGTACCTTCTTCTTCTTCTTTATTACTGTCCCCCCCTTGTGTCACCTTTTCCTTCATTACTGTCCCCCACTCGTGTCACCTTCTTGTTCATTACTGTCCCCCACTTGTGTTATCTTCTTCATTACTGTCCCCCACTTGTGTCACCTTCTTGTTCATTACTGTCCCCCACTTGTGTCATCTTCTTCTTCTTTATCATTACTGTCCCCCACTTGTGTCACCTTCTTGTTCATTACTGTCCCCCACTTGTATCATCTTCTTCTTCATCATTACTGTCCCCCACTTGTGTCATCTTCTTCTTCATTACTGTATCCCCTCCCCTACTTTTGTCACCTTCTTCTTCATTACCATCCCCCACTTGTGTCACCTTCTCCTTTATTACTGTCCCCCTCCCCTACTTGTGTCACCTTCTTCTTCATTACCGTCCCCCTCCCCCACTTGTATCACTCACCTTCCCCTTCATTACTGTATACTACTTTTCCATCCAACCCCCCCCCCTATTCCCTCTTTGGGGGTGAGCTCTGAAGGGTGGTCCACTCTGGTCCCTCAGACAGCCGCCCCGGCGGGCAGCAGGTTGGAGGAGGAGAACTGGGGCAGCCGTGGATCTGAGCCAGCTCAGCCAGCACTGCAGCAACAGCACACATACACAACTTAGGCCGGCTGCTGCAAGACACTCTGTCTGCATACAAAGCCACCAGGCGGCGGGCGGTGTTGGGCCGCAGGCACCGGAGATGGAGCGGAGCACTGGAAACACTGGCATGAAGAAGATCACACACACACACCGACTAGTCCCTCCCTACTGCCAAGTCACTCCCTCTCATGCTGCTGCGCGCTAGAGAAGAAGGAGGTGGGTTGAGACAGCTGTATAGTGAAGCACTAGAAGCAGGCCCCTCTCCACTTGGCCGTACTCTGAGTGAGACTGTGGCATCACTGGTTGCTTGACGCCAGGCAGGGTGGCCCTAGCTTAGAAGGGTGGCTGTGTCCTGGAGTCAGTAATATTTTATCGGGGAGGGGGGGTGCAATTACCTCGTTGCCCCCCCCCCCCCCCGGATCTGCCCCTGGCTCCTATAGACTTATAGACTTTATGGGTGGCTCTATGCGCTTTACTTGGTCCTCTCATCCCTAGAGTGAAGCAACAAGTTAAAGGATAAATGTTGGTCTGGTTAGGATGGCTGTTTGTAGGAGTTACATATTTAGGTAGGAAAGTTATTTTTTAACTTTAGGGGATCTACAGATTTCCACATTCATTTTTTATGCTGGATCTCCTATTCCAAAAGAAAATCCATTGACACTAAATGCCCAGCACCAAGAACAAATATAACTTGAGAAGATTATCTTGGCTCTAAGGAGGTCATTGACCACTCTTGTGATTGTGAGTTTCAAGGCAAAACCAGGACTGAAGAGGTTCAAGGATGTGATAAATTTAGTCTGGTTATTAAAGAAGCATGGTTGCCCAAAAAAGAAATGAGATGGGGCAATAGCTAAAAGCAATCATTTTCAGAATGCTGTGCTTGTCTTTGTTGGATTTGGAATGTGTTGTTCTGATTCCGTTCTGAGCAAATCATTTTTTTACCATTAATTTCAGGGATAAATTAAGGGAAGATAAAAGACAGATATGTTACAGATAGCCTACTTAAGGTATTGTGTAAAGAGTACATTCTAGGACAAGCTTTAAAAAAATAACTCAAGTAGATACTTAAAGATTTTTTCATTGCAACTTCAACAAAGCAAAATTGTCTAGCTTTCATTCTAATGTGTAGCCAAGCACTACATATCAAAGCCCAATTCCTAAATGTAATCTTCAACCTTCAAACTAAATTTGATCATATACTCATCTTAAAACACAGGCTTCAGGGTATGAAATCAGGGATTGCACCAGTACGTCTTTTAAGAAAAATATTTTGAGATTTCATTTTATTCTTGTTTTTTTTTGCAGTAAAAATACATGGTATAATTAGTGCAGATTCTTACACCGCCCGCTAGTAACCAAAAACATGGCCGCCTTCCATGCGGCGACAACTACCGGGCGGAGTAAGAATCTGCACTAATTATACCATGTACTCGGGTGTATAGGCTGCCGGTGTTGTGTGAAAACAACAAGTGCGCGAAATCTCCAATTATTCCCAGTGTACACTCACCGGAAATAACGTGGTTGGAGATTTCGGGAGGTTGGAGTTTTTGGCAGGACACCGGCCTGCACACCCGACATCCATCACACAGCACTTCTGGGAATATCGCCGACATATACCGCCACTCCTCCGCACCCGATCTCTCTCTCTCTCTCTGGGTGATCCCTCTCTGCGTGATCCCTCTTAACTCTGTCTCTCTGCTCTTTTAGATGATCCCTACTCTCTCTCTGGGTGATCCCTCTCTGCTCTCTTAGGGTGATCCCCATTCTCTCTGTACCTGATCCTCGGTGTAGTCTCCCTGTAGCGCCCCCCTCAGTGTGGTGCCGGTATTGCTCCTCCGGTCACTCACCGTCGCTCTCGGCCCTCACCAGCAGAGACATACCCTTCAGGCGGTCCACATATCCGGAGGAGACGTGTCCGGTGCCCCGGTCATCCCACTGCTGGTCCTCGTTCAGGGTGTAGACCTTCACCCGCCGTAGGGTGTCCATCACCCTGGGCGCCCCATGTAGGCCCAATCCCCGGGCTCTCCTAAAGGCCGCGGGCCGGCCGCAGTCTCCGCACTCCGGGGGGTGGCAGTCTCCACAGATCGGAACGCCAGCTAATCCTGAATAGGATGCTGAAAGGTGGGCGGGGATCCGCTCCTGTACACGCCCACCCAGCGCCGGCCGGCCGCCCTGAAGTCTCTCTGTGTCCCAACGGCTGTCCGTGGGGCACATGCGCAGTAGCGCAATCCCACGGACACAGGGAAACTGGACGCAGATACACTTGCATTTTATTAATATAGATATATATATATATATATATATATATATATATATATATATATATATATGTATATATATATATATATATATATATGTATATATATATATATATGTATGTATATATATATATATATATATATATATATGTTTTTTTTATTAATTTATTTTTTATTATTTACTTTTTAGGATTATTATTTATTATACTTAGGAGCTGCTTTTAATGAATTCATTACACGGCCGGCCGCTGTCCTGTCGGATAATGCCTTCCCGCCTCTGCTCAGTCAGCTGTTCTTCCCGCCGAAAAATGCATCTGATGGACTGCGCATGCGTAATAATGACGTCAACCCCAGCTGAGCGGAGCAGTCAGCTGGAGTGACGTCATTTACCACGCATGCGCAGTCTGTCGGATGCAGTATCCGACGGAAGGCATTATCCGACATGACACCGGCGCTGGGTGGGCGTGTACAGGAGCGGATCCCCGCCCACCTGTCAGCATTCTATTCAGGATTGGCTGGCATTCCGATCCAGCTGGGGAAGGAGAAGTACTTCACCTCGGTGGCTGAGAAGAGCGCGGCTCCGGAGGAAGAGGCCTGTCGGATGATGCCTCTGTCTTGTCGGATAATGCCTTCGAGGCATCATCCGACAGGCCTCTTCCTCCGGAGCCGCGCTCTTCTCCGCCACCGAGGTGAAGCACTTCTCATTCCCCAGCTTGATCGGAACGCCAGCCAATCCTGAGGAGGAAGTGAAGTGGGCGGGGATCCGCTCCTGTGTAACATGCCCGCCCAGCGCCGGTCGGCCGCCCGAAGTCTCTCTGCGCCCCAACGGCTGTCCGTGGGGCACATGCACAGTAGCGCAATCCCAAGAACACAGGGAAACTGGACGCAGAGACACTTGCATTTTATTAATATAGATTATATTGGTCTTCGTGAAAGTTATAGAGTCTACAAGCTATGGTGCCACCAAATGAAAATTGATCACACCTGATCACACCTGATGCACTGACGGCCTATCTCATCTCTTGAGACACTAACAAGCCAGGAAAGTACAAATACCCCCCAAATTACCCCTTTTTGGAAAGTAGACATTCCAAGGTATTTAGTAAAAGGCATGGTGGGTTTTTTAAAGTTGTAATTTTTTCTCACAATTCTTTGAAAAATATTTTTTTTTTGTTTTTGTTGCACAAAATTGTCGTATTAGCAGGTTACTTCTCTTACACAGTGTGTGCGATACCACACGTGTGAGACTTTTTCACAGCCTAGCCACATACAGAGGCCCAGTGGCGTAGCGTGGGTTGGCAGCGCCCGGGGCAAGGTAAGTAATTTGCGCCCCCTACACAAATCTACTGGACCACTACACTGACACCTCCACTGACCTAGCTGACCACTTCAGAGACCTACCTTTTACCTACACTGACCTACCTGACCACTACAGAGACCTACCTTTTACCTACACTGACACCTTCACTGACACCCCCCATACACTGACACCTACACTGACCCCCCCCCCACACTGACATCTTCACTGACAACTACACTGACCCCCACCCCCATACACTGACACCTACACTGACCCCCCTTACACTGGCAACTTCACTGACAACTACACTGACCCCCCTTACACTGACAACTTCACTGACCCCCCTTACACTGACAACTTCACTGACAACTACACTGACCCCCCCTTCACTGACCACCCCTACATTCCCACATACACTGAGACCTACACTGATAACTACACTGACACTTACACTGACCCCCCCCCAACACTGACCCCACACTCTGACTCCCCTACACTGACACCACACACTGACTCCCCTACACTAAGACCTACATTGACCCCCCCCATACACTGACACCCCCTACACTGACTCCCACCCATACACTGACACCTACACTGACACCTAGACTGACCCTCCCATACACTGACACCCCCTACACTGACTCCCACCCATACACTGACACCTACACTGACACCTAGACTGACCCTCCCATACACTGACACCCCCTACACTGACCCCCGCATACACTGACACCCATCCATACACTGACACCTACACTGACCCCCCCATACACTGACACCCCCTACACTGACCCCCCATACACTGACACCTACACTGACCCACACACTGACCCCCTCATACACTGACACCCCCACTGACCCCTCATACACTGACCAACCCCCCATACACTGACACCACCATACACTGACCCCCCCATATACTGACCCCCGATACACTAAGACCCCCTACACTGACCCCCCCCCCAGTCACTGACACCCCCCCCATACACTGATACCTACATTGACCCCCATACACTGACACCTACACTGACACCTACACTGACCCCTACACTGACCCCCCCATACACTGACCCCCCATACACTGACACCCCCTACACTGACCCCCCCCCATACACTGACACATACACTGACACCTACACTGACCCCCCCATACACTGACACCATCTACACTGACCCCCCCCATACACTGACACCTACACTGACCCATCTACACTAACAACTTCACTGACAGCTACACTGACCCCCCTACACTGAACACCCCTACATTTCCACATACACTGAGACCTACACTGACAACTACAGTGACACCTACACTGACCCCCCCCCTACACTGACACCACACACCGACTCCCCTACACTGACCCCCCTACACTAAGACCTACACTGACCCCCTTAAACTGACAACTACACTGACCCCCCTTCACTGACCCCCACCCATACACTGACACCTACACTGAACCCTACACTGACCCCCCCATACACTGACACCTACACTGACCCCCCCTACACTGACCCCACACACTGACTCCCCTACACTGACCCCCCTACACTGACACCACACACTGACTGCCCTACACTAAGACCTACACTGACCCCCCTTAAACTGACAACTATACTGACCCCCCACCCATACACTGACACCTACACTGACCCCCCCATACACTGACCCCCCCATACACTGACACCTGCACTGACCCCCATACTGACCCCCCCATACACTGACCCCCACATACACTGACACCTCATACACTGACCCCCCCATACACTGACCCCCCCATACACTGACACCCCCATACACTGACCCCCTCATACACTGACACCTACACTGACCCCCCATACACTGACACCCCCATACACTGACACCCCCTACACACTGACATCTACACTGACCCCCCCATCCACTGACACCTACACTGACCCCCCATACAGTGACACCTACACTGACCCCCCCATACACTGACACCCCCCTACACTGACCTCCCCCTACACTGACCTCCCCCTACACTGACCTATCTCCCCCTCCCATGTCCACTTCCCTGGGCTCCCAGGGGCCGGGCAGCACATCACTCACCTCTTTCTGTGTCCAGACACTGGGGACTTGAGGAGGCGATCTAAAACGGAGGAGAGACAAAGCGTGTCAGCAGCAGCAGCCAGCGTGGAGGCAGCTGGTCCGGACAGCAGGGAGAGACTCCAAGAGCGGTGCTGCACATGCACCGGGCCACCGGTGTGGCTGCCATCTTCACCCACGACCAGCCCCGCCCCCTGGCCGCACGTGACACCTTCAGCGTCCGCCACTCGTCCTGCACAAAGAGGCAGTAAAGGAGCCAAGTGCAGGAAAGAGCGGGCGGGCCACCGGACGAGCATTGTCACAATAAAGGGATGGGGACATTATTATCTTGCGGATGGCGGGCATGGGATGCGCCCCCCTAAATGTTGCGTCTGGTGCCAGTGGCCCCCTCCGCACCCCCCACGCCACGCCACTGCAGAGGCCCAACATGCAGGGAGCACCATCAGGTGTTCTAGGAACATAAATTACAGGTCTAATGTCATGAAAACCTATCACATTTTTAAAGGCCCTGGAGCACCAGGACAATGGAAACACCCACAAAATTACCCCATTTTGGAAAGCAAACACCCCAAGTATAATCTTTGAGTCTTTTAAACATGTCATTTTTTTCCACAAGTTTTTGTAAAATGTGGAAAGAAAATGAAAACCCATTTTTTTACACAAAGTTGTCCATTTATACAATATTTCTAACACATAGCATTTACATAGCAAAAATTGTACCCCAAAATACATTTTGCTACTCCTTCTGGATATTGCAATACCATGTGTGAGACTTCTACACAGCCTAGCCACATACAGAGGCCCAACATTCAAGTAGAATCGTCAGGCGTTCTAGGAACAAAAAATACACATCTAATTTCCAGGCAACCTATCATTTTTGAGGGCCTCACATAGCATGTGCATACCAAGAATTAGACTCCAAAATACATTCTATTGAGGAAGGGTAAAAAAAAAAGTATCACCTGTGGTTTTAGTAGTGCAGTTGTCCACAGAGGAGAGCATTGGTCCAGGCAGCAGGCAGGGATATGCTTAGCGACAACAATAGTAATTATCCAGGCAGCAGACAGGATGATTGTCTGTACTGGGATATTGTCAGCACAGCCAAAGCATTTGTCCAAAGGAATTGTGCAGGCAGACACATGGTCAGCACAGCCAAAATATTGGTCCTGGTACACTGTTACCTGCAGAAACTCATTATTGTACAACTCTCCAACTCCTTATAAACAAACTTCCTATTGCTATAGCTAAATATTCCCATAATATAGATAGCAGGCAGAGGTGTGGTCAGTTCATGCGACAGGCAGAGGCATGATGGCAGTAAGGCAGCAGCAGGCTGAGGGCCTCAGTAAGGTAAGACCTGGGCACAGGGGTATAGGCTTCTCCCACCCAAATCTCTTTGAAGCCCCTGGACTCCAGACCCTAATCTGGAAATTATGAAACCAGAGAGAACCACAAAAATGATTTTCTCCATCCGGAAAAACAATTCTGGAGCCCCTCACATATGTGAGACCCCTGTGTACTACAGAGGGCAACAGATCAGTCCAAGCGGTAGGCAGAAGCATGGTCGATAAAACATGCCAGGGTCAGTTCACATGCAAGTAGTCTAAGCGGTGGGCAGAAGCGTAGTTGATAAAACAGGCCAGGGTCACTTCATGGGAAAGCAGTCCAAATGGTAGGCAGAAGCGTAAGAGATAAAACAGGCCAGGGTAAGTTCATGTGAAAGAAGTCCAAACGGTAGGTAGAGGTATAGTCGAACAACATGCCAGGGTCAGTTTACATGAAAGGCAGTGGAATGGTTATTTGAGAAAACATGGAAAATGGTCAGCACAGATGATGAAAATGGGGAAATTATTAAAAATATGGGCTAATATTTTAGGGATATGTGAAAAAGTCAGACGCATTCTCCAATGCACAGGCCAGGTTGGGAGGGACACTGGGGACAATGGTAGCTAGTATCGCTACGAAATCCTGTATTGCTGCATACGCGACATCTTTTTTGGCGTCTTGGACCTTCTTCAGATGGTGGAATATTGTCTGGGAAGTGGCGCTAATTAAGTCGGCTAACAGCATCAGAGCGAAGGTTTTCTGGGGGGGGGGGGGGGTTTGTTGATAGAAGGGGGTGGGGTTTCTGTGGATTTGGTGTAGATAATATATGCATTATAAATGGCCAAATTGATTAAATAAATCGCAACTTTCTTGTACCAGAAACGGGATCTCCTTGTTGCCAAATAGGGCTGAAGCATTTGGTCATTAAAATCTATCCCCCCCCCCCCCATGTAAAGATTATATTCTTGGATGCATGTTGGCTTTTGAATAGGACCTCATCTTCTTTGAACCTCAACTGTGGTGTCATTATGGATGGTGAACATTATATATACATTCCTGCTATCCTTCCACCTCAAGGCCAGCACTTTGTTGCTTCTCAAAGATGCTTTTTCCCCCCTTTGCATTTTTTTGTTGACCAAAGTTTGTGGAAAGCCCTTCCTGTTCTTTCTGGCGGTTCTGCAGGCCAGTATCTTTGCAAGGTGTAGGTGTTTGAAAAGGGGCAGGCTGGTATAGTAGTTATCCAGGTATATATGATAACCTTTGTTCAGCAGTGGGTATGCCAGGTCCCATACAATTTTTCCGGTTGTGCCCATGTAGGCACTCAGGGGGCTGGAGCTGAGAATCTCTTTATTCATATATGGCTCTTTCACATAACTTGTCAATTTTGACCCCGTATTTGGCCCTTTTGCTAGGAATATATTGTTTTATTCCTAGCCAGCCTGTAAAGTGTATCAGGGACCCATCCATGCATATGTTCTGATCAGGGACATAAAGTTCTGCAAATCTTTGGGAAAAAAGAACGTATGAGTGGGCGAATTTTACATAATTTGTCGTAATTTGGATGGTTTCAGGGAGGGCACTGGGTGTTGTCGCTGAAGTGAAAGAAGCGCATAATCATCTCATATCGGGACCTGGACATTACGGCAGAATAAATGGACATGTGGTGGATAGGGTTGGTGGACCAATAGGTATGTCCTTAGTTTTTTTTTTTTGTAAGCCCCATGTTTATAGTGAGGCCCATAAACAATTTGAACTCCTCCAAAGTCAAATCTCTCCACTCAAACGTACGGGTATAGGATGATTAGGGTTGTTTCCAATATACTACTGGGCATAGAGATTGGTCTGGTCCACAATAAATTGCAGCAAAGTGTTGGGCAAAAATAAAGAAAATCAATTTGAGAAATTCTCAGGATTGATCTGCACACCTGGCTGTGCGGTGAATGGGTGAATGCTTGCTGATCCCGAGTTGGAAGGCAGCCATGTTAGGTTGGCAAGAGCATCTGGGAGGTATGTAGTGGCCCTGACTTTTGGGGGATGTGACACTCCAATGCTGGTAGTTGGGGGATTTGAAATTCCTGCACTGGTACTTGGGGTGATACTATGCTGGGCCTGGGCATTTTATCCTGGGGTGTATCACTGGTGGCAGTGCTGTTACTGGGCCTGGACATTTGATCCTGGGGTCTATCGCTGGTGGCAGTGCTGGTACTGGGCATTTGATCCTGGGGTCTATTGCTGGCTGCTGCCTGGTTTCCAGAGAGCAGTGCTCTTTTAAGAGGGACCCATTCTTCCTCCGATTCTGTTGTCGATCCACTGCTATTTGGAATCTGGAATTGGAATCTGATGAGAACTCCCTGCTGCTCTCATTAGTCATGGAGAGGAACTGAAATGCCTCCTCACTGCTGTACATTTTTTTGGACATGATGAAGGCTGTGTGACGGTACTTTGATGACTGCTGACGGTCACTGATGGGTGGCAGGTGACGGAGACTGTTAAGTGACAGGTGACGGTTACTGATGGGTGTTTGATGGGTGACAGATGACAGTCACTTATGGGTGACAGGTAACGATCACTGATGGGTGACAGGTGACAGTCACTGATGGGTGATTGATAGCGGTCACTGATGGGTGACTGACATTGACAGGCAATGGCACCGATGGGTGATAGGTGATGGTCACTGATGGGTGACAGGTAACAGTCCCTGATGGGTGATTGATGGCAGTCACTGATAGGTGACTGGCGGTGACAGGCGATGGTCACTGATGGGTGATTGATGATGGTCACTGATGGGTGACAGGCGAAGGTCATTGATGGGTGATTGATGATGACAGGCGATGGCACTGATGGGTGATAGGTGACAGGTAATGGTCACTGATGGGTGATGGGTGACAGGTGACGGTCACTGATGGGTGACAGGTGACGGTCACTGATAGGTGACTGACGGGTGACAGGTGACGGCACTGATGGGTGATAGGTGACAGGCGACGGGCACTGATGGATGATAGGTGCACCGCTGAAGGTACTGATGGCAGTCTCTGATGGGTGACAGTTGCACTTTATGGGCACTGATGTGGTGACTGTTGGGTGACAGGTACAATGGGGGGGGGGGGGGGCTGAAGACTCTATGGGGACAGGTTCCCTTTATTGTGTGCTTGTGCAGAGTAAACTGACAGAACACAGATCAGTAACTCACTGCTCCTGGCTCTTCTCTCCTCACTCTGGAAACGGTGTGTAAGGAGAGAAGAGATGGTAACAGTCAGTTACCGCTCTGTGTTTACATTTGTGATCGGCTGTGAATGGATCACGGCCGATCGCATGGTAAACAGCCATGCTTGAATTGGCTGATGTCATATGACGTTGGCCCAGAACTAGAGCCGCACTGCTCTGCCATCATTTAACAGTGGGTGGGCGGCAACTGGTTAAAGGCTTTCGATACTTGTAGTTTATTGATTCACAGGGATCTTTGACTTGTGACAGTGAGTGCAGGGAGAAGATTCCTGGCTCGCAGTCATCCTGGTTCCCCCACTCGCAGGCACAACGGGGGGGGGGGGGGGTCTGGGGAGTAGGAGTCTGAGGTTGAACAAGTTACATGTTACATCCTAAATATTGGGTATTGGTGAAGCATGTAACATATTCAGAAAGGTGAACTTATCCTTTGATCCTATGTTGGGCAGTTGACCTTTGTTAAAGGCATTTATTTAATTCCCCCAACCAAAATAACATTTAGTTTGCTAAAACATTGTGTATCATAAACAACTTGTGTTGTCGCTTTTTTTTTAATCCTCTGTTGCATCTCAGTCCTACTGATCTCCTGTGTTTTTTTCCAGCCATTTCCTCTTTACATGCATTTAATCCAGTGATGGCTGCATAGTACAGTATTCTTAGGGCAGGTTCCCTGGTGGTGACAACAGTCAACCATGCCTGAAAAAATGTGTTGAAATGGCCACTTATGCCTGGTTTCCACTGAGCGGTACGGTACGGTTCGGTACGGTACGCAATTTTTGACGTTTCCATTGTCAAAAGTTGTAAATGGTACCCTAATTCCGAACCGTACCGTACCACTTTTTTGGTACCCTTTCATTGGGGTACCAAGCACATTAGTACCATACCAACAGGGTGGAGCAATACTTTTGTGGTACTGTTGAGCTTAGGTACTGTTGGCGGTGGAAATGCAAGCCTGATCAAGGTGTACCATACCGAACCGTACTGAACTGTACCTAACCGAACCATACCGCTCAGTGGAAACGAGGCATTTTAGTCTTTATAGGATGCCCATATGACATAGTAATAATAAAAAAGCACAACTGGGACAAAGGAGCACAGCATTCACAACAGGATCACCAGCTATTATTTTAATAGAGGCTGTCGATTAAAATTTTATAATATTACTTTTGAAATATTAATGTTTATGAGATCTTAGTGATTGGATTTACATATACCTCAAAAGTGTAAGTATAAAGTAGGGAATTTATAACATTTTTGTTAAAACCGGATGTCATTTTTTTTTTTTTTTCTTACCACTTCCCGCCTATATGTTGCATTTTAGAAACTTCTAATTCTAGGTTTTCTTTAATGATTTGTTAGGGTGTTGTGAGTATCCTAACTTGCTTATGTTTAACTAAATTCCCAATACACATACAACTAGATGAATCAAAGGAGAGGCATACTCTGTTACCACTACTAGCTTATATGGACCTGTATGGATTTATTCTTAGGCAAAGGCAGCCAAGTAATACTGGGCTTTCCTACTAGGAAGCCCAGCATAGTTTGCAAGCTACATTTCATGAAGGCAATCTGTATTAAGCATTTATTTTAAAAAAGTTAACAAATATCTGTTTATGAATTAAACATTCTAAAAAAAAATAATAAAATTGGTAAAAACATTAAAGCTACCCCTTAACAGAAAAGAAGAACAATTATTTTTAGGGATATAGCTGAGGAGATATCAGACAGTGTAGATGTTAGAAATAGGCCTTTAAATTGCATCATGTACACAACAGGCATGCAGTGCAGGGATTGGTAATAGGAAATTGAAGAATTTTGATTAGGTACAAACAAACCCACAGCGAAGAGTATTATAGTAATCAAAAGGCATCTAATTAGAAAATGCATCATGTATCATGAATAAGAAAAAAGAATATGCAAGAGATGGTCCATGACTGAAAATTTCATAAAGCTAGGCTACCCATAGAGCTAATTTAGTAGACTTATGAAACAGTGTACATCAAACGTAATGTTCCATCTTCCAAAAATTGCCTTATTTTTTAAGAAAAGAAAACCACCACAAAGGGCAATCAAAGAGAGAAAAGGGATTTGTGGAGATGAAATTGTTGTTTTCTATTTATTTAATTTTTTAAACACATTTTTCATTATAAGAGCATCAAAGTATTGCACACACTATGCATGCTCTTTTATTTGTATGTTGTAATACATTTGACATTATTGGTACTTGAAAGCCTTGTATTGATGTTATCGGTTATCTGGATCTTTTGTCAATATATCTTAGTAAAATCCATTTTGATTTTGGAACAACATGACAAACAACACTTTGGCAAGTATTTGATTGTCTGCTAGTCTAGTAAGCACTTTTTTAAGTATATGGACACCCAAAAACCATTAATGTAGGGTTTAAGCAGAATTTCAAGCAAACCGCTAAATAAACAGTTAAAACACATAACTGTTTACCTACCAACTAATTTAAATTTCTGTCCATCTAAATCTAAGATTAAAACAACCCTGTTAGAGTTCAGAGCCAGTATGGTGGCTAGACTTTCTTCTACTGCACAGGTGTCAAATACAAGGCCTGCGGGCCGAATGTGGCCCCCCAGGCCATTTCATGTGGCCGCACTTCTCCTGCAGCTGTGACACCCCCCTTGTCTCTGCCACCACCTTCTGTAGTAGGCAGCAGAGAGGACAGACAGAACTCCTTTGCCAGATCCTGCATTCCTCTGTGCAGCTGCAGAAAGGCTCATCTTTTCCCCACCCCCCTTTTCAGCAGTCTGCAGCAGAGAGGAGGGCAGAACTCATCCTGCAGATCCTGCACCTCTCTGTGCAGCCACAACACCACCTTGCCTTTGCCTCCCCTGGTCTCAGCATTCAGCAGACTCTGGAGGCTGACTTCAGCCCTCCTCTGGTTCTCCTCCAGGCCCTGCACTTCTTATCAGATTCACCTGCATCTTCTTCCTGGCAGCAGCACAAGGTAAGGGGGTGCATTATGATGTAAGGAAGGATGGGTGACTCTTGACTTCTGATGGTGGGAGGGATTCTTGAAATCCCATGTAAGGGTGTAAATGGGCGTGGGATCTTCTGAACATCTAATCCTACAGATATAACCGGCCCTTTGAGGGCAACCATAGTTCTGATGCGGCCCGCGATGAAATTGAGTTTGACACCCCTGCTCTACTGCATCGGTGTTGCTAGGATTATAAAAGACACGGAGCACTGAAAAAATAAGGATGATGCAGTGCGCTATGTGTGTCGCAGTAAATAGTGGTTTGACCCAGTGGGAGATGCCTAAAGGGGTATACTTACACAGTGGTTGTAAAGATTATGCATTCTATGCAGTCTAGGCATTAACCACTTGCCGACCACCCGCTGCACATCTACTGCAGCAAGATGGCTCGGCTGCGTGAATCAACACACCTGTACTTTGCTCAAGCCTGCGGGTAAGGGGTGCGCGATCCCGCTGACCGAGGGTTTTGGATTTCTTCTAGAACTGATCACCCATCAGGTCCGGGCCAATAATTTATTGCCTGGACCTGCTGATCGGTTCTGGCAAATCACAGAACGTCCTGTGCCTGTGTAATGTAAATTGATGCAATTTGCCCTCCTGGAGCCCTTTTCGGTTCCAGCGAGCGAGGAGAGAGCATCTAGTGTGAGTACACAAGCACTACACTGACACCAGTACACATAGGCACATTTTTCACCCCCTGATCACCCCCCCAGTTAACCCTTTCACTCCGTCACAGTATCACTATATACAGTGTACAGGTTTTGTTTACTGATCACTGTATTAGTGTCACTGTTGATGCCAGTTAGTGTAAGCAGAAGTTAGTGGTAGTTATCGTCAGTAGGGATGATCGAACGGTTCGGGTCGACCATCGGTTCGACCCGAACATTGACTGTTCGAAATTTAGCCGAATTCCGAACATTTTGCTGAATAAGTTCGGAATTCGGCAACCAGAACCAACCAAAATGCAATGGGACAGGAACTGGGCTTTAAAGGCTCCGTGACTGGACCAGAACCATCAGTAAAAGCCAATTGAGGGGGTCCAGAGGCCAATCAGTAGTGAATATGCCCCCCAGTATATAAGATAGCCCAGCCAAATCTCTAGCATTGTAATACAGGGATGTGGAAGAGAGTGGAAGCAGTTCTGTTACTCCTGCTTCAAAAGTGTCATTTAGCTATTATTAGTGTGAGGAAAGGGATATCTAGTGTAGTTAGGGTACTATTTTCCACTATAGTTAGATTCAATAATCTAGTTTCTGTAGGGAAAGTGTTAAGTGTGAGGGGGACCGTAGTGTAGTGTAGGGTGAACTGACTCTGACTGCTATGGCAGGGTGACCAAACCCTTCCATGTCAGGGTGACCACCATAGAAAAAAGATCGTTTGTATTAGAATTGCAGTAGAGCAGGATAGTGGCTCCGCTACTTTTACACCTGGCCGTTTTTGTTGCAGGCGTTTTATTGGGCTTTTTTGTGGACGTCCTTGGAGGCAGGCATGACATCTGAACTTCTGTGTAGGGGGTATATATACACACACACACACACATGTATGTATATATACACATACACATATATAGGTGTGAAAGTAGCAGAACCCTATGCCTGCGCTAATGAAATTATTTGCAGGCATAGGGCTCCGCTCCTATCACACCTATATGTGTGTATGTGTATAAATACATATATGTGTGTGTGTGTGTGTATATATACCCCTATACAGAAGTTCAGATATTATGCCTGCCTCCAAAGACGCGCAAAAAATGCCCAAAAAAAACGCCTGCAACAACACACCTGGGCGTTTTTGTTGCAGGCATTTTTTTGGGCATTTTTTGGGCGTCTTTGTAGGCAGGCATAACATCTGAACTTCTGTGTAGGGGTATATATACACACACACACCTATATGTATTTATACACATACACACATATAGGTGTGAAAGTAGCAGAACCCTATGCCTGCGCTAATGAAATTATTTGCAGGCATAGGACTCCGCTCCTATCACACCTATATGTGTGTATGTGTATAAATACATATAAGTGTGTGTGTATATATACCCCTATACAGAAGTTCGGATGTTATGCCTGCCTCCAAAGACGCTCAAAAAATGCCCAAAAAAATGCCTGCAACAAAAACGCCCAGGTGTGAAAATAGCGGAGCCCTATGCCTGCTCTACTGCAATTCTAATACAAACGATCTTTTTTTTTCTGGTTCTGGACTTGCTACAGACCTGAAACTTCACAGGTACACTTTTTAGACCCCACAGACACTAAATCCAAAGAAATCTCATTTTTTTTTTCAATAATTTTTTCAATAATTGGCACTCTATCAAAAACGACAATTTTTAAGAACTTTTTTTGTGTGTGATTAATAGTCCCTGGGGCATGACCCAGAACCCTAGGCACTTTTTAGGGGCATTTATTGGATTTTAGGGCTTCAAAATGGTGTTTTTTGATTACCGAAGTTTGGGTCCCATTGATTTCAATGGGGTTCTGAAATCCGGGCCGAACTTTCGGGTGTTCTGGTCGAACCAAACTTTTCAAAAGTTTGATCACCCTAATCATCAGTACCAGATAGGTTTAGGGTACCCACCATATATTCCCTAATAAAGATTTAACCCCTTGATCACCCCCAAATTAACCCCTTCCCTGCCCTGTCACAGCGTCATTATTATAGTGTACAGATCTTTTTTCTGATCACTGAATTAGTGTCATGGGTGATGACAGTTAGTGTTGTAACGGCACCCCGGACACAAAAGGGTTAAAACCGTTTAGGAGATCTTCCCCTTCCAGAGCTACAGGCACAGCTACTTGCAGGACACCAAACTCCCGAACTGGAAACCAAGTAATGATGCAAACAGTGTAGCTGGAACCTTATGAATGCTGCATACAGCTGAATAGGAAAAACCATATGAAGGGTTTACACTCCTAGCAGTCAAACTGGAACAGCATACAATAAATCCCCTCAATAACGAGACAAGGCTCCGCGTTGAGGTTAAAACAGGAACAACATTTATTGGAAGAACACAGCACACTTTTATACAGAATTTGGAACATCCTTCCCCCAACAACCGCTTTCCCATTGGTCAATTGCACAGTACCTGCAGTTCCCCATAAGGTCCTCTCCAGCCATGCAAATGAGGGCTTGAAAATGAGTCAGCAGTGATTGGTCAGATAGCTTGACCAGAAGGACTGCCATGTGCAAGGAGACTGAAGCCCCCAGGGGGTAATCAATGTACACAATAGCCAGACACAGAACAATGGTTCCCTAACGAGCCCTCAATACACATTACTCTGAGTGTCACTACATCTCTTAGCAGACAGCAGGCAAGTTCATTAGCACACCCGACAATAGGTGAATGGAGAGCCACCTCAGACAGTCCGTCTCCTCATTGGACTTCCTGGAATGACCATATTAGGAGTGCACTTCCTGTGCCTTACAGTTTACAGGAATAAGGTTTAGCTTCCAGGATAGAGGCAAGACTCCATTAGCCACATGGTTAAAGAAACACAAAAAGACACAAAAATGCATAACTCCCAGTCTACGGAACAGAACCCCCACATTCAACCCATCCCCAGATAGCCTGGATCTGAGCGCTCAACATATCCAAACAGCGCTCAGATGCCACAAACACAGTCAAATCGCCATGGGGTTTATGTTTAGCATGGGCTGATGAGAGGCTCCATAGTCACATTGCAGGAGGCGAGCAACCAGGCTTCTCCAATGCCCAGTGGCGAGATTGGTCTCGTCACAAGTGTTAGTTAGCATTAGAGGTGTACCAAACTGTTCGCCGGGGGACAGTTCCCGGCGAACTTAGCATGTTCGCGTTCGCCGCTGCGGGCGAACATATGCGATGTTCGGTCCGCCCCCTATAATACATCATTGAGGCAAACTTTGACCCTGAACTTTACAGTCAGCAGGCACATTTCCAGCCAATCAGCATACCTCCCTCCCACACCCTCCCACCTCCTATAAATAAGCAAGGGCAGCATCCATCTTAGATCATTCTGAAGCAGTGTGTTAGTGAGAGCAGGGAGAGCTGCTGCTGCTGCTGCTGTTAAGCTAGGGACAGTTGTTAGTCAGTGTTCCTGGTCTTGCAGTGTTCTTGGTCCACTACTGCTGTAAGGACAGCATCCTGCCAGCACCCCAAAAAGCCCTTGTAAGGGCTGGTATTTGTGTAATTATATATATATATATATATATATATATATATATATATATATATATATATATATATATATATCTAGTGTCCCCAAAAGCCCTTTTAAGGGCTGGTAATTGAGTTTTTTCTTCATATATATATATCTTCATATATATATATATATTGTACACTGCAGTTGCCTGCCCGCTGTGTGTGAGAGGCCACAGACCCACCACAGACTGTACTGTGTGCACGCCACACTCATTTCGGGTGGCACAGGCACAGTACCTTGCATTTTAAAAAATATTTTTTTTTTCCTCTGTCATAATTGCAGTGAGTGCTGTGTCAGGTCCACAGAGTGCACTGTACCCACTGCAGTGCACTGCCCACCACTGATATATATACGGTGGCACAGCATCTTGTTGCAATTGCAAATTGAAAAAAAAAAATATTTTTTATTATTGCAGTTGCCTGGGCTGCCAGTGACTGTCAGGTCCACAGAGTGTACTGTGCCCACTGCAGTGCCACTGCGTGCCCACCCACCACTGATATATACGGTGGCACAGCAGCTTGCAAAGTAAAAAAAAATATATTTTTTTTTATAATTGCAGTTGCCTGGGTGCCAGTGACTGTCAGGTCCACAGAGAGTGTACTGTGCCACTGCCCACCCACCACTGATATATAAGGTGGCACAGCAGCTTGCAAAGTAAAAAAATATATATTTTTTTTATAATTGCAGTTGCCTGGGTGCCAGTGACTGTCAGGTCCACAGAGAGTGTACTGTGCCACTGCCCACCCACCACTGATATATAAGGTGGCACAGCAGCTTGCAAAGTAAAAATATATATATATATATTTTTATAATTGCAGTTGCCTGGGTGCCAGTGACTGTCAGGTCCACAGAGAGTGTACTGTGCCACTGCCCACCCATCACTGATATATAAGGTGGCACAGCAGCTTGCAAAGTAAAAAAAAATATATATTTTTTATAATTGCAGTTGCCTGGGTGCCAGTGACTGTCAGGTCCACAGAGAGTGTACTGTGCCACTGCCCACCAACCACTGATATATAAGGTGGCACAGCAGCTTGCAAAGTAAAAAAATATATATTTTTTTTTATAATTGCAGTTGCCTGGGTGTTAGTGACTGTCAGGTCCACAGAGTGTACTGTACCCACTGCCCAACACTCCTATAGGGTGGCACAGCACCTTGCACTCATAGTACAACACATTAAAAAAATTGACAGGCAGAGGGAGGCCACCCCGCAAGGGCCGTCGTGGTCGTGGTGCTGTGATTTCCTTAGGCCCTAGAATAATGCCCAGTGTTCAGAGGCCACCACAGACCCTGAACTCAAAAAATTCTGAGGACATAGTTGACTGGCTTACACAGGACACCCAATCGTCTACAGCTTCCGCTCGGAACCTTAATGCACCATCCTCCTCCAGCTCAGCTTCGGGCACCTCTCAATTTACCACTCGCCAGCCCGCCGGCACCACCACCAACACTAGCACCACAGCCGCTTCACTTGATCCGTCAGAGGAGTTATTTTCACATCAGTTGGAAGAAATAAGTGATGCGCAACTATTAGTGCCAGAGGATGTAGATAACGGGGATATGTCTCAGTCAGGCAGCATTATACACATGGACGTACATTGTGATGATGATGATGATGTTGTACCTGCTGCTGCTGCCTTTGCTGAGTTGTCAAGTGAAGCGGCTGATGATGACGATGTGTCTGTGGATGTCACCTGGGTGCCTGCTCGAAGAGCAGAAGAAGAGGGGGAAAGTTCAGATGGGGAGACAGAGAGGAGGAGGAGGAGACGAGTTGCAAGCAGGGGGAGGAGGTCATCGCAAGGAGCTAGTGGCGCAGTCAGACAGCATGTAGATTCGGGAACCCGGGGTCAGCCAGACAGCACGCCAATCAACGCAAGCTGTTGCCGCCACCACCGTCCTTGCAAAGCTCAGCAGTGTGGCATTTTTTTGTGTGTCTGCCTCTGATATCAGCGATGCCATTTGTAACCTGTGCCAAAAGAACTGAGTCGTGGGAAGTCCAACACCCACCTAGGTACAACTGCTTTGCGAAGGCACATGATCTCACATCACAAACGCCTATGGGATCAACACATGAGTAAAAGCAGCACACAAACTGAAAGCCACCATCCTCCTCCTGGTCCAGCATCTTCAGCCACGTCAACCACTGCTGTCCTCCATGCCCCCTATCAACAACCCGCCCCTCCGCCTCTCACCTTCAGCAGTTCCTGCTCATCTGCCCACAGTCAGGTGTCTGTCAAGAAAATGTTTGAGCGTAAGAAGCCAATCTCACAGAGTCACCCCCTTGCCCGGCGTCTGACAGCTGGCTTGTCGGAACTCTTAGCCCACCAGCTTTTACCATACAAGCTGGTGGAGTCTGAGGCCTTCAAAAAATTTGTCGCTATTGGGACACCGCAGTGGAAGGTACCCGGGCGAAATTATTTTTCACAAAAGGCAATCCCCAACCTGTACACTATTGTGGAAAATGAAATCATGTCACGTCTGGCACACAGTGTTGGGGCAAGGGTCCATCTGACCACTGATAGCTGGTCTGCAAAGCACGGTCAGGGCAGGTATATCACTTACACTGCGCATTGGGTAAACCTGCTGGCGGCCGCCAAGCATGGAATGCGTGGCTCTGCTGCAGAGGAGTTGGTGACACCGCCACGACTTGCAGGCAGGCCTGCTGCCACCTCCTCTACTCCTCCTACTCCATCCTCTTTGCTAACCTCCTCGGCTGAGTCCTCTTCTGCTGTTGCGTCTTGCTCCACACCAACTGCACCCCCCCAGCTCCCCAGGGGCTATTCCACATGCCGGATACGACAGTGTCACGCTGTCTTGGGGTTGACTTGCCTGAAAGCAGAGAGTCACACCGGACCAGCACTACTGTCCGCCCTGAACGCACAGGTGGATCAGTGGCTGACCCCGCACCAACTGGAGATCGGCAAAGTGGTGTGTGACAACGGAAGCAATTTGTTCGCGGCATTGAATTTGGGCAAGTTGACACATGTGCCGTGCATGGCACATGTGTTGAATCTGATTGTGCAACGCTTTGTGCAGAAGTACCCAGGCTTACAGGACGTCCTCAAGCAGGCCAGGAAGGTGTGTGGCCATTTCAGGCGTTCCTACACGGCCATGGCGCACTTTGCAGATATTCAGCGGCGAAACATGCCAGTGAGGAGCTTGATTTGCGACAGCCCGACACGTTGGAATTCAACACTGCTAATGTTCGACCGCCTACTCCAACAAGAAAAAGCGGTCAATGAGTATTTGTATGACCGGGGTGCTAGGACAGCCTCTGCGGAGCTGGGTATTTTTTTGCCACGTTACTGGACGCTCATGCGCAATGCCTGTAGGCTCATGCGTCCTTTTGAGGAGGTGACAAAGCTAGTCAGTCACACTGAAGGCACCATCAGCGACATCATCCCATATGTTTTCTTCCTGGAGCGTGCCCTGCGAAGAGTGCTGGATCAGGCCGTAGATGAGCGTGAAGAGGAAGAGGAAGAGTTGTGGTCACCATCACCACCACCAGAAACAGCCTTACCATCGCTTGCTGGACCTGCGGCAACACTGGAAGAGGAGTCTGAGGAAGAGGAGTCAGAGGAGGAATGTGGCTTTGAGGAGGAGGAACACCAACCACAGCAGGCATCCCAGGGTGCTCGTTGTCACCTATCTGGTACCCGTGGTGTTGTACGTGGCTGGGGGGAAGAACACACCTTCAATGACATCAGTGAGGACGAGGAATTGGACATGAGTAGCTCGGCATCCAACCTTGTGCAAATGGGGTCTTTCATGCTGTCATGCCTGTTGAGGGACCGTCGTATAAAAAGGCTGAAGGAGAACGACCTGTACTGGGTGGCCACGCTACTAGACCCTCGGCATAAGCAGAAAGTCTCTGATATGTTACCCAATTACCGGCAGGCGCAAAGGATGCAGCAGCTCCAAAATAAGTTGAAAAGTATGCTTTACACAGCATATAAGGGTGATGTCACAGCACAACGGGAATCCAACAGGGGAAGAGGTGAAAGTAATCCTCCTCCTACCACCACAACCACGCCGGCAAGGACAGGACGTCTTGTTGATGGAGGACATGCGGAGCTTTTTTAGTCCTACGCATCGCCACAGCCTTTCGGGGTCCACCCTCAGAGAACGACTCGACCGACAGGTAGCAGACTACCTTGCCTTAACTGCAGATATCGACACTCTGAGGAGCGATGAACCCCTTGACTACTGGGTGTGCAGGCTTGACCTGTGGCCTGAGCTATCCCAATTTGCCATTGAACTTCTGGCCTGCCCCGCTTCAAGTGTCCTGTCAGAAAGGACCTTTAGCGCAGCAGGAGGTATTGTCACTGAGAAGAGAAGTCGCCTAGGTCAAAAAAGTCTCGATTACCTCACCTTTATTAAGATGAATGAGGCATGGATCCGAAGGGACTGACAGTGGGGGATGCATTTGACTAAAAAAGGCCTGATGACTCTGAGATGCCTTGGGCTAAAAATGGTCCACACGCTGCTGTATTTAATCTCTGCATGCCAGATGACTTACGTGATGTCTCCGCCACCAACTACGGTTCAAGCCGCAATGTTTTAGTGCACTTTCTGCCTTGAAAACCTCAATTTTTCCGGCCGCTGCTACAGCAGCGGCTGCAACAATACCTATTTTTTCCTGCATGTGTACATGCCTAATTTTTCTGGCCTCTGGTGCTACACTGTGGCTGCAAAAAAACAAAAAAAAAAAAGGAACATACATGTGTCAATTCCCCTTCGTGAACGTTACCTTGTTGTGTTGAAGGGGCTTGCGTATCACAATGAAGCAATCACCTCTAGGAGTGTGTTGGCAATGTTGGCACACCCCAGATGATAAGGTCGTTGCTTCATTGTGAACAGACCAAAAGCGATCAGCATGATAATTTTTCATAGAAAAACATTAATTTTCTTTAATTAAAAAAAAAAAAAAGAGGACAGCCTCTGCGGAGCTGGGTATTTTTTGGCCGCGTTACTGAATGATCATGCACAATGGCTGTAGGCTCATGCGTCCTTTTGCGTGACAAACCTGGTCGGTCGAACCCAAGGCAACATCATCGACCTCATCCCATATGCGTTTTTTCTGGAGCGTGCCCTGCGAAGAGTGCTGGATCAGGCCGTAGATGAGCATGAAGAGGAAGAGTTGTGGTCCCCATCACCACCAGAAGCAGCCTTGTCGTTGTCGATTGCTGGACCTGTGGCAACGCAGAGAGAGGAGTCTGAAGAAGAGAAGTCAGAGGAGGAAGGTGGCTTTGAGGAGGTGGAAGACCAACCACAGCATGTGTCCCAGGGGGCTTGTTGTCACCTTTCGGGGACCCTTGGTGTTGTACATGGCTGGGTGGAGGAAGAGACCTTCAATGACGTCAGTGAGGACAAGGAACGGGACATGGCTAGCTTGGTATCCAACCTTGTGCAAATGGGGAGTTTGCGGTTGTGCAAATGGACTGACTGACTGTTGGCCAATGGCCAGGTGACAACTGCACCCTGTTGGAGGCAGGGGCGCAGCGCAAGGTAGTGAACCCGATAGCAGACTGCTGCGGATGGACCGGAACATGAGCCCAAGATTCCCCAGGGCGCGGAGTCTAAGACCCAGCAGGTGTTCACCATAGCCTCTAGTGGTGAGAAAGGACTTGGCTGCAGCTGGGCCCAGGCCACGGCCCCTGGGGTACCCCAGGTCATGCTCCGTAGGGAGAGAAGGGAAGCAGCCACTCAGGACACACGGAATGGTGATGGGTAAGCCGAGGTCAGGGTAACAGCCAAACAGGAACAGTCAGAGACAGAGACAAGCCAAAGTCGGTACACAGTAGATCAAGCACACAGGAAACTAGCAACAGGGAACAGCAAAGCTAGCTGGCCTGCAGTGCACTGGTTAATATTGACTTCCTGTAATGGCCTGGGGTGGAGCCAAACAGGGAGGAGAGATGATAAAAACAGCCAGAAGGAATAGTCTAGGCCCTTAATGCAGACATGAGAAATGAGGAAGGATCAGGAGGGACAGGTAAACTACCAGACATTTATTGCATGTCCATGACAATGGGGAGTTTTGTATGTCAGAGTTTGGTCAGACTGTCACTGTGAAGCGGGCGTAACCCTTAAATATAATAAATAAGAGTAAAAATCTGCCTAGTTGCTATGATACGGTATTGGTGAACAATCCAGATTGTACTGTGTATGGTGTGCTATCCAAAAATGTAAAATAAAATAAACCTGTGTGATATAAATTGTTGAAAACAGCACTTTATATTTGGTAACACTGTATGATTATTGAAGCGGATAACACATTTATTGATATACTCAGCATTGGAATCACATGAAAACATTGACTTTTCACAAAACAATTTATATCACACAGGTTTATTTTATTTTATATTTTTGGATAGCACACCATACACAGTACAATCTGGATTGGTCACCAATATCGTTGAAATAGCAACTAGGCAGATTTTTACTGTTGCGCAACACTATTTATTGTATTTATATAGCACAGAGCACTTTCTGAGGAGTGAGGTGTTTGCGGCAGTTGTAAAATCTAGATTAGGGGGGTAGCTCGCAGGATTCCAAACTGATTTTGAGTAACCCTTACACTACCTGATTGATACAATATACCTGATCGTATACACACACTGGATGTTTTAAAGCACGTTATTCCAAACAATTTAGGAATGTTAGGTGATTTATGCCCTTTATGGAATAAAACACAACTCTGCGTCAACTACGTAATTTTCCATGGGAGTTTTGTCATGGATCCCCCTCCAGCATGCCACAGTCCAGGTGTTAGTCCCCTTGAAACAACTTTTCCATCACTATTGTGGCCAGAAAGAGTCCCTGTGTGTTTTAAAATTCGCCTGCCTATTGAAGTCTATGGCGGTTCGCCCGGTTCGCCGGTTCGCGAACATTTGCCGATGTTCGCGTTCGCTGTTCGCGAACGGCGAATTTCACTTGGTGACATGGCAAGTCCCATAAGTGCAGTTCAAGCTGGTGCGGTGGATAGCACAAGTAGTGTCCCGCAGCCACCAAGAATTCAAAGACAGGCCCGTAGAGCCCATAGTGTCCTTCCTGATGCGCTTGCAAATCCTGTTTGGGGGGCCCACCACTTCTGCAGCGCCTGTACTTCCCCCATTTACTGGCCAACCGGGAAATTTAGGTGGAAACAGACAATTTTTACTCCCCTTGGTTTTTTATGAGCTGTTTTTCACGGAAGATCTTTTCAGATCTATTGTGGACCAAATCAATTTATATGCTGATCAATTTATCGCCACAAACCAAAAATTGACCCTTACCAGAGAATTTTCATGGAAACGCATCACTATTTCTGAATTTACAACCTTTCTGGGCCTAACCGTCATCATGGGTATGTGGTTTGGATTACTTCAAATGGGACATTGTATGAGCTTTGCCATATAGCCAGTTTTAGACCGTTGCCATGCTGTCCGCAATTCCTGATAAATCAAAGCATTACTTAGATGTCTCTTCTAGCAAATCCTTGTGGGATATGTTTATACTTGTAATAATGTTTCCTTTGTATTCACTGTTGTAGTAGTCTAATCTAGTCATCCAGGCTGGGTTAATATACCAGTTAATTAGAGCATGTTAATTATGTTCCTAGTTACAGTTTGTATTGTTAGGGTAATATGATCAGGAAGGGGGGGAGGTGTCCTTGTCCTAGACATTAATAGCTGTGTGTTGAGTTATTTTGAGGGGACAGCAAATTTACACTGTTATACAAGCTGTACATTAACTACTTTACATTGTAGCAAAGTGTCATTTCTTCAGTGTTGTCACATTAAAAGATAGAATAAAATATTTACAAAAATGTGAGGGGTGTACTTACTTTTGTGAGATACTGTATATATATATACACTTTTATATATTTGTCACTTTTCAAACACCTGCCATTTTAGCCCTTCAAGAAACGACATAGGCAGTCAGAAAGTAAAAGCTGTGTAACTTCCAGTATACACACCATAGTTTGTAGACGATATAACTTCTGCGCAAACCAATAAACACTATTTTTTTTTTTTTTTTATCAAAGACATGTAGCTTAATATTATAATAATTTATTATAAGAAAAAAGTAGAATTTTTTTTCTCATAATTTTCAGTCTTTTTTCATTTATATGGTAAAAACTAAAAACCGCAGAGGTTATTAAATACCACCAAAAGAAAGCTCTTTGTGGGGAAAAAAATTACATAAATTTTGTTTGGGTACAGCATTGCATGACTGCGCACTTACCAGTTCAATTCACAAAGTGCCAAATTGCAAAAAAATGGCCTGGTCATCATTAAGGGGGTAAAACCTTCCGGTCCTTAAGTGGTTAAAGTAAAAACACCTATGCGTAGTGTCCCCTCAATTCCTCCTTTTATATTTACCTGAGGCCATTCTCGATACCGCACTGTGCTTGAGAGCAGCGGCTCTCTTCGCTCTGTCTCCTCACAGGGCAGATTGATAGCATTGGCTGCTGCTGCTATCAATCGAATCCTGTGACAAGGGAACGGGGAGCCTGTGTTGGAATCAAGCCCGCAGTTTTGTCACAATGGGGAGCTACTTCTTATGGTGGCACACAGAGAAGAGGAGAAGCCAGGAGTGCCAGTGGTGGACCCCAGAAGAGGAGGATTGGGGCTGGTCTGTGCAAAACCATTGCACAGAGCAGGTGAGAATAATATGTTTATAATAAAAAAAAAAAAAAAAGTTTTACAATCACTTTAAACACACACACATAAAAAATGAAGTGTAATAGGTACTTTTATGGTATTTTTTAAAAAATCAGTATTTGTTATATTTTAATAGAAACATCTTGTTAAAAAACTTAAGTTTGTCAAAGGATTAAAATACTATGCCACAAGCAAGAGCCTTGCAGACACATATACATTGCAGCAGCAATCATTTTTTAAAACTGAAGCTTTTCCATTATATATGCTTTTCTACACACATAATATGCATAAAGAGTTAAAAGTTTGTATGAGCCTACCTAAAGAAGACCTTCATTAAAAAAATCAGGAACTACAGGAGTCAGCAGCTGTTAATACAGTGAACACCAAAGTGTTCACTGTATTAACAGCTGCTGACTGCTGTAGTCAAGAGTATGTACTTATTATTGGCATATAGAGTACAAAGCTCAAGAGTATATAATGTACAGAGTGCAACAGCCATAGGTATGTAAGATACAGCAGTAAGGTATATGTACTGTACATTGTTCACATTGTCTAGAGTATGGCGGCAATGTATATGCTCTGCCATATGTTGCACACTCGTGCAATGGTCAGGAGTACTTAACAATACACAGTTAGTAATCCGGAAAAACTAAACAATCAATAAAACTTATACATAAGTACCCCCCAGCGAACCTCCAAGCCCTCCACACCATCACCTCTATCCCCACTGAACCTCTTGTCCTCCTTTGACTTCTGCACCCCCTTGTCCACTGGTCAACATTGCACCCTCACCCACTGCTCACCCCACTCCCAAACAATACAGAACTCTTCCCAGTAAAACCCACATACACTGCAGATCCCTGCCCCCCTCCTCACACTCACAAACAATGCATGAACCCCGACCCCCTTCCCAACACATAATACAGCCCTCCTGACCCCTCTTAACACATTATATAACACCCCTTCCCCTCCCTATGAAGAATACAGCCCCCTTTCTCCCTTCTCCCTTTCCCCCTTGAGGTCAAGTGTACAGCTACAATGTGACCAGAATGCAATGCTAAGAGCCGGTTCACACTGAGGCGACACGACTTTGGGGGGCGACCTGTGAAGTCGCGTGCACCGCTGTGCATCGCGACTTCGGCGCGACTTGCAGGGACTTCACATAATGGAAGTCTATGCAAGTCACTCCGAGGTCGCCCCAAAGTAGTACCGGACCCTTTTTCTAAGTCGGAGCGACTTGTGTCGCTCCTATTAGAACGGGTCCTGTACTACTCAATGGACCGCGACCGACCAGGACTTGTCAGTCTGACAAGTCGCCTGACAAGTCACGGCAGTGTGAATGGGCTCTAAATATTGACCAGTGGCTGAGTAGCAGGCTAATCATTACACACACAAAAACCCACACCCTGGAGAAGGTGCAAAGTTAATTTAACTTTTAATATATATATTGACTATGATAAGTCAGCATAAAGAAATAACCATTTCATTTGGCTTTATTTGTAGACTCTATAGGAATTATGATATCAAACGTGAATTTTAGTATGCATTTAAATAAAGTAATATTCTTATATTCTTTTACAGTAGTCATCATGATTAGATATGTATAAGAAATAGGTGCAGTATTAACAAATATAACAAATACCAAGAGCATGCAGTATTTTAAATATAACTACTCATTTAACAGTTTTAAACCGTTTGCTTAAAACAGTTTTAATTTTACTAGGTGAAGCAGTAAAACACTTTTACACTATGTTTTTTAGAGGTGATGTGGACCATGACTCATAATTTCATCAGTAATAAACTCAAAACACATCAACATGAAATAATGAAGATAAATTGTAAAGGGCAGCCTACCAATGACAACAAGAGTTTAAGACTGCTGTTGTCTATTATATATAACAATGTCCTTGAGGCCATGGCTCACACTCATGCTTAGTGATTGGTTTTTCTATAATGATTTTATACACAGCATAAATCTACATTCACAATCGGAAGTCACACAGAAGTAGTAGCAAAGTATAAATAAAGATATTTTTTCCTCTGGGAAGAAGTGCACGATTCCTTCCTACCTGCAATGTCAAACTGACCTTCTGACAGCATGGACTGACAATCGTGGATTTTCTGCATTGGAAGCAGCTTCTTGGTGTTTGCATGAGAGGAAACACAACAAGTCTGAGTTGACTTGACATTTAAAATTGTTATGATTTATCTCAGGATATACTACAAAACTTATCAGGGTATCAGGTATCAGGGTTCTTGTTCCATCCTTTGAGTTCACCACCTGCACCTTGTAAATGAGTAAGTTAAGTAAATAGTTAAAATGATAGTAATTGGGCACCTCCAAGATACAATACGTTTGGTCTTTTCATTTATGATCATACACACTATCTTTATCTAGGTCCACATAATTCAGTATGAATTACATAAATCTTACACATATACATATTACCATTCTCTTTTCAATTTTTTCTGTTTTACTGCCTCTTCATTGTTATTTACCTATTTACTTTCAGATAGGTTTTTGTTAGATTGTTAACCACTTCTGGACCAGAAGGATTTGCCCCCTTAACCACTTAAACCCCAGCCCTATTTCGGACACTTTTTGTTTACAAGTTAAAACCAGTATTTTTTCCTAGAAAACTACTTAGAACCCCCAAACATTATATATATTTTTTTAGCAAAGACTCTGGAGAATAAAATGTCGGTCATTGCAAAATTTTTTGTCACGCGGTATTTGCGCAGCGGTCTTTAAAACGCAATTTTTTGGGAAAAAATTTGAAAAATCACATTTCACTGCATTTAAAAAATACTAAACAGTAAAGTTAGCCCATTTTTTTGTATATTGTGAAAGATGATGTCACACCGAGTAAATAGATACCCAACATGTTACGGTTTAAAATTGCACCCCCCGTGGGATGGCGACAAACTACGGTCAATAGAGATCTCAATCGGCGACCCTTTAAATTTATTTAACGGGTACCAGTTTAGAGTTAGAGTGTAGCTCTTTTTTTAAATTATTGCCCACACTCTGGCGATCGCGGCAATACCTCACATGTGTGGTTTGAACGGCTCGACTTGCGTATACATTTTTTTTTTGTGCGCGAGCTAACGGTGACGGGGGCGGCTAAATTTTTTTTTTTCCTATTTATTTTTTCTTTTTTTAACTTTATTACAGGTTTTTAAAAAAAAAAAAAAAAAAATCTGATCACTTTTATTGCTGTCACAAGCAATGTAAACATCCCTTGTGACACCAATATGTAGTGACAGGTACATTTTATGGAGGGATCGAGGATCTAAAAGACCCTAGACCCCTCCACTACACTTCCATGTATGCAAAACGCCAAAAACGGCGTTTTTGCATACAGCCATTTTTTTAAATTTGCCGCCTTTTGCAGCACAGTAACCCGGAAGTGACGTCATGGATGCCGCCTCCGGGTTACGTCATCGGAGACCCGATCGATGCCGTTTCCGGCATTCATTGGGACTCCATCCAGCCGGCGGACGTGCCGGCTGGGTGCTCGGAGCTCCCCCGTGGGACGGGAGCCCCAAACAAAGCCACGGAAGGCGGCGGGAGGGGGGGCGTCCCCTTCCGCTCACCCCGGTAACGATCGAGTGGCTCCCGAGCCGCATCGGTCATTACCGACGAAAAGCCGACCGTCTGCTTCAAACCACGGTACCGGGATGATGCCTCTAGCTAGAGGCATCATCCCGGTATAACCCCGCAAAGTTACCCGACGTATGGGTACGTCAGTATGCGGTAAGTGGTTAATGACCAGGCCCTATTTTGCGATTTGGCACTGCATTATTTTAATGAACAATTGCGCGGTCGTGCGACGATGTACCGGAAAGTAGACTCCCTAAGCTTTTTGCAAAGAGGCATGTTGAAAGTTTTGAAATTGGAAAAAAGAGAAAACTAAATGCATTTTCTACATTTTCCAAAATAAATGAGAGCAAAATACTCACCATGCATCTTAGCAAATACCCTGGGGGTGTCTAATTTTCAAAAAGGGGTCATTTGGGGGGGGGGGAGTGGGGATTTGCTATATTGGCATTTCCTGGACTCCAAAACTGTTTTAGATAGAGAGGAGTGAAATCAACAATTTACTCCCTTAGAAAGTCTGAAGGCGGTGATTGGTTTTTCGGGGTCCTGTACGCGGCTAGACTGACAAAAAGTCTTACACATGGGGTATCGCCATACTCAGGAGAAGCAGCAGAATGTATTTTGGGGTGTCATTTCACGTATACCCATGGTATGTGTGAGCAAGATATCATTTATCCCGAAACTTGTGTCAAAATATAAAATATTCCATGGACCCACCATGCCTCTCAGCAAATAGCTTGGAGTGTCTACTTTGCAAAATGGGGTCATTTTTTTTTTGAGGGGGGGTTTGTGCTATCTTGAAATTTCAGGGCCTCCAAAACTGTGACAGGTAGTAAGGAAGTAAAATAAGCAATTTATGCCATTAGAAAACCTAAAGGCGGTGATTGGTTTTCGGGGTCCCGTACACAGTAAAAAAAAAAATAAAAACAAATTGTCATATTCCCGAACTTAGGGAAAAATATAAAATGCTCCATGGACTCAACGGGCCTCTCAGAAAATAGCTTTGGGTGTCTACTTTCCAAAAAGGGGTAATTTGGGGGGTGTTTGAACTGTCCTGGCATTTTATGTTCAATCTTAGCCACACATCACCCACTCTTCTAACCACTTGAAGACCAAGCCTTTTCTGTGATTTTTTGTTTACATGAACAAATATTTTTTTTTACTAGAAAATTACATAGATTTTCCAAACACAAATTTTGTGAAAAAAAAACAAAACACTTTTTTAAATGTAATGCACAAATACACTATATAATTCCTAATCGTTTGGTAAAATTTTAAAGATGATCTTATGCCAAGTACATAGATACCAAACATGACATGCTTTAAAATTGCACACGCCCGTGCAGCGGGAACAAACTGCGTACATTTTTAAAAGCCTTTAAAAGTCTTTACTGGTTACCACTTTGGACTTACAGGGGAGGCCTACAGCAAGAATTACTGCCCTCAACCTGGCATTCGTGGTGATACCTTGCATGCATGTTGCAATTGCTGTTTACATATGACACTAGACCGTCGCTTGTGTGAGCCTTTGTGCGCAAGCATGGGGGGACAGGGGTGCTTGAATTTTTTTTTTTTACTTTCAATAGGTTTTTATTGAATTTTCAAGAGAAATATTACAAACCGTAAAGGAACCAGATACCAACACATAAATACCTTTAGGTTGGCCTCAATGAGGGACACATTGAGTATGTCTTGGGATGCTCTAGTAGAATAGTGGAACCACGTGTCCACAGGTCACTCGCATGCCAGGTCGGTCTCCCATGCCTCCATGTAGGCTGTTTTTGAGGATTGTGAGGCCATAGAATTGTATATTATGGTGATTCCGCCTTTCAGTTCTGTCAGATTACTGCACCAAGTTTCATACGGTGTAGTGCGGGGGGGGGATCGGTTTAGAGGTCCATAAAGAGTGCAGAAAATGTTTAATTTGGAGGAATCTAAAGTTTTTGGATTGTGGCATTTTATGTTTATTGTTGCAGTACTTTTCTGTGATGGGACCAGAGTGGGTAAAAAAGTGTCCTATCCAGTAGAGACCCTTGCCTAACCACCATTTAAATGCAAGGATGTCCTCGCCCGGGGGGGAACAGTGGGTTTCGGAATATGTGTGCCAAAGGCCTGAGAGATGAAGTAAGCGCCGGGTGATCTCTAAGTGAGTCACATAACTGAAACTAATGGGAGAGGGTTGGTGACAGAGTGGGAGGTCTACTTTTGGGTGGGCACCAATAAGATAATCCAGGGTGTTCAGAGGGACTGCTTGCCGTTCTATAAATACCCAGTTCGGTGTGATAAAACGTTTGTAAATCTCTGAGGTCTGAGCCAGCTTGAAAATACCAGCACAAGTTAGGGACCCCCAGACCACCCCGAAAGCAAAATAACACCCCTTTCTAAAATCTATAGCCCTTAGATCCCCAGATAAATTTAGTGAGCTTGTTCTGCAATTTCTTCAAAAAATCCTTGGAAACAGGAATAGGAAGTGATTGGAAATAATATAAAATTTGGGGTAGCAAGACCGAGTTTATTCTACCTAACCAAGATAGGCGTAAGTGTGACCAGCTGTTCAGTTCAGTTTCTATGTGTTTGAACAATCCTGGATAGTATGCTCCAAACAACTGGTCCACTGACGGCGTTAGTTTGATGCCCAGGTATGGGATGAAGGAAGAGGCCCAAGAGAACTCGAAGTTTGACCGGAGATTGACCACCTCTGGGGGAGGGAGATTAATATTCAGAGCCTGCGATTAGAAGTAGTTCACTCTTAAGCCCGAAACTCTCGAATGCTTCAAGGGTCCGGCACACATTTGGAAGGGAAACCAAGGGAGATGTCAGGAATAGAAGTATATCATCCGCGAATAAAGCACATTTATGTATATGAGAACCACAGTGAACCCCTTTAATGTCTGGGTGATCCCTTGAAGAGATAGCCAAAGATTAAATTGCGATGGCAAAAAGCAGGGGTGAAAGAGGGCACCCCTGCCTTGTGCCACTTGAGATCGCAAGGGGGACTGAATAGTAGCCTTGAAGTTTTATTTGTGCTTTGGGAGTGAAATACAATACGTGAATAATGTCCAGGAAGGAGGTACCAAAACCCCATCTCTGCAAAACCTTAAATAAATAAATCCATGAAATGGAGTCAAAGGCCTTGTGCAGGTTCAATGACAGCAAAAAGCCCTTTTGTGGGGACCCCCCATCCCAATTAGCTTGGAGAAGGGAAATAATGTAGATTGCTCTCCGAGTCTGATCCGGCCCTAGCCTCCCCGGTATAAAACCCACTTGATCCTTGTGTATGTAAGATGCAATGAAGGAAGCAATTCGGTCAGCTAGAATTTTAGTCAAGAGTTTGAGGTCATTGTTGATAAGTGAAATTGGCCTATAATTAATGACCAAGCTCGGATCCTTCCCCGGTTTGGGTAAGACAGAAATGAAAGCCGAGTTAAGTGACTTATCAAGTGTAGAGCTTGAACATAAAGCGTTAAAAAATTATGTTTAATGAGGAGCTAAGGTTGAAGCATAGGTTTTAAAATGCATATTAGAAAAACCGTCCGGACCAGGTGCAGAGTTGGTTTTGGATTTTTGATGGCCATCAAGATTTCTTCAACCGAGAAGGGTTGCTCGAGATCCGAACGGTGATTCTCGCTAAGCTTAGGGAGAGGAAATGAAGAGAGATATGTTTGTACTTCCGTTAAGGATGGGGGTGCGGTGGGATTTTATAGATGGTGGTAAAAGTCGCGGAATGTTTGTAATATACGCAGTGGGTTCTGAGGCAATGTCCCCCCGCTACTTTGAGTTTTGGAAGAGTATTTTTTTTTAATCATTTTTACTGTTATCACAGTGAATTTAAATATCCCCTATGATAGCAATCTGTAGTGACAGGTACTCTTTTTTTTTAAAAAAAATTGGTGTCTTTTAGACTCTAGATCTCTCCTCTGCCCTTAAAGCATCTAACCACACCAAGATTGGTGTGATAAGATGCTTTCCCAATTTCCTAATGTCGCTGTTTATTTCTGGCGAAACCAAAGTCATAAAATGCTCATAGCTTCCGGTATTTTAATCCATAGAAATGATTGGAGCCATTCTTCTCTCCAATCAGCTCTATGGCTAGATAATTGAACCACCAGCTGCACTCTCTGGTTACCCGGTGGGACAGGAGAGCCCGAGAAAAACCACGGAAGGCGGTGGGAGTTCCTCCAACTGCTTGTAAAAGCAGTCTAGCGGCTAATTATCCACTGGGATCGCTTTTTCATGTAAGCTGACCGCTGGCTGTAAAAAAATGATACCAAGATGATGCCTAAATCTGCAGGCATCATCCTGGAATAACCACTCAAAGTCCGGCAACGTACGAGTACATTGCTGGTCCTTGTTTGGCATATATTGTAGGTTTCTTTTTTCATGCAGCCTGTGGGGTGAACGAAAAAAAGAGAACCTAACAGATTCCTTCATCCACATCGATGTATAGCACAAAAGCGTTCAGCAAAACCAATTGGAATAAATAAACAGGCACTTTTTTGTACCAGCGTCTGGCTTTATGGGCAACTAAGTACAGCGACAAAAGCTGGTCGTTGAGGTCCACCCCTCCCATATTAAGGTTGTAGTTGTGGACACAGAGTTGCTTCTCCAAAACACCAGCTGCCGTAGAAATTTGGACCGTCGTGTCTGTGTGAATGGAGGATAGAACGAAAACTTTCTGTGTATCCCTCCACTATACTGCAAGCAATTTGTCAGTTTTCAAGCAGGCTTTCTCCCCCCGACCAAGATGGGAATCTACAAGCCGTTGGGGGAAGCGATTAGGTCGCACGGTGCCACATACACCAATTTGAAATTGAAGAAGATGACTAAAAAGTGGCACGCTTGAATAAAAATTTTCCACGTACAAATGGTACCCCTTTCCGAATAAGGGTGACACCAAGTCCCACACAATCTTGCCTCTGCTCCCTATGTAGTCTGGGCAGTTGGGGGGCTCCACAGTGCTATCTTTACCCTTGTAAACACGAAAACTAACTGTATAGCCTGTGGCCCTGTCACAGAGCTTATACAGCTTGACCCCGTATCTGGCACGCTTGCTGGGGATAAACTGCTTGAAAGCAAGGTGGCCAGAAAACGTAATCAGGGACTTATCAATGCAGACAATTTGTTGGGGGGTAAACAAGACTGCAAACCGCTGATTGAAGTGGTTTACGAGGGGCCGAATTTTGTGGAGCCGGTTATATCCATGGTCTCTCCGAGGACGACAGAGTTCATTGTCACTGAAGTGCATGAATCGCAGAATTTGCTTGTATCTCCCCCTGGCCATGGCAGCAGAGAACACGCGCATATGGACGACTGGGTTCGTGGACCAATATGACCGCAGTTCACTCCTTTTAGTTATGCCCATGTTGAGGGATAGGCCCAGAAAAGTTTTAAACTCGGAAACAGTTATAGGTTTCCAGCCAAATTCTCTGGCAAGGGACGAATTTGGATGTGTGGAGATGAATTGACCAGCATATAGATTTCTTTGATCCATAATAGTAAAGATCTGTAAAGATCTTCAGTGAAAAACAGCTTGTAAAAGTCAAGGAAAGTAAAATTGGCTGATTTCACCTGAATTCCAGGTTGGGCAGTGGATGGGGGTAGTACAGGCGCTCTAGAATCTGTGGGCTGCCAATTAGGATATGCCAGCGCATCAGGGAGGACACTATGGGCTCTACGGGCCTGTGTTCGAATTCTCGGTGGCTGCGGGCCACTACTTGTGCTAGCCACCGCAGCAGCTTGAACTGCACTTATGGGACTTGCCACGTCACCAAGTGTTACTGCAGTGCTGGTATGTCTAGGACCAGGGTGTACTAGGCCGCTGGTGCTTGCCAGTTCACCAGAAGTTTGAGCGGCACTAGTACCGACACTCTGCTGCATACGAGCACCCTGCGATCTCTGCTCCTCAGCAACTCCAGAATGGGGTTGGGTACGCCTGACCTTAGCAGGAACCCCTCCTTCATCAGAGCTATCTGTCAGGGAGCCACTGCTCTCTACAGGTTCGTATACTAACCCTGATTCTGCCAGTGAGGCCTTCCCATCGCTCTCATCTGACATGGTCAGTATGCTGTAGGCCTCTTCACTAGTGTACCTCCGTTTGGACATTTTAGCTACTGAATTTACAGGTACCTAGTGCGACTCGCAGGTAAAAAAGCACCTGGTTGTCGAGGACTATTTGAAACGCTACAAAAAACACTGCTAGAGCTAGCAGAGATCAGGCCTGACTCTGCTAATGCTGCGGTTTTGTGTGATGTGTTTTTTGAAGTGACAGTAATCTATTGCCTGGGTGGGGTGGGGTGGGGTGGGCTGGGCGGAGGGGCTTAACGCAGGTGCTGGCAGGTGTCGTGGCCGATCCTGCTAACGCTGCGTTTTGGGAACCCTAAACTATTGGGGACACTAGTATAGTTCTGATCAGATCAAAGATATTGATCCGTTCAGATACTATACTAGTAATTGGGGTGTTTAGTGTGTGTATGTGTGTGTATGTGTGTGTTACTGGTAATCAAAGGGTTAAATTATATTTCTAACTATGCGGCGGGGATCTGCGCTGTCCTAGACTGACGCTAACTAGCGTTAATGCTAACTAATGTCACCTGTGACACTAATATAGTAATCATAAAAAGGATCTGTACACTATAAAATTGACACTGTGACAGGGCAATGAAGGGGTTAACTGGGGGTGATCAGGGTATTAAATCTTTATTGGGGGGATGGCGGATACCTTAAACCTATTTGGAACATAAACTAACTGTCGCTAACTCTAAATAAAGTCCCAAGGCACACTATTACAGACATCAGCAAAACCGCTATATACTGTATATAGTGTGCAATGTAACAAGGGGTGAAGGGGTTAACTGGGGGGGGTGATGGGGGGGTTAAATGTGCCTAGCTAGGTGTGTGTTAATGTGCTGTTGGGTGTGCTCACATTTGATCCTCTCTTCTCTCAAGCTGGAATCCAAAAGGACTTGAGGAGGGAAGACCTCCTACACATTTACATTACACAGGCACAGAACGGCCTGTCATTGGTCAGGACCGATCACTAGGTCCATGTCATAAATCATTGACCTGGACCTGATGACTGGTCGGTTCTGAACCAAATCAGACCATCCATGGGCGGAGGGCGCAGGAGCGCGTCCCAGAGCCCCGGGAGCGAGTGACGTATCGATACGTGATTCTGCCTGCAGGTGCCACTCTGCCGACGTTTATATATAGTAAGCGGTTGGAAAGTGGTTAATAGACATTGTTAATAGGCAAAATGAGGAAGCACTTTTCCTCAGTTTAGATGCTGAAAAGGCCTTTCATAGGCTTAGCTGACCTTTCATGTTTACAACCCTCGAATATCTGGGCTTCTGGGGACCGTTCCTCAGGGCAATCAAACACTTGTATGCAGCCCCCTCTGCCTCTCTAAAAACTTCCATCACGGCCTCCCCTCCTTTCACTATCTCAAACAGGATGTGGCAAGGCTGTCTGCTTTCTCCATTACTTTTTGACTTGTGTATTGAGCCCCTGGTGGCCCGGATTCAATGTGATCCCAACATTTGGGTTTCGGTCAAAATCTCGCTACTTGCAGGTGATGTTCTACTCACTCTGAGATGCCTGCGAGTAACCCTCCCTAATCTCCATAAACTCCTGAAGGAATTTGGATCCCTGTCTAGCTATAAAGTTAACCCCTCTAAATCAGAAGCCCTGCCGCTCAACATGTCTTCCTCGGAGGTCCATCCACTCTCATAAACTTTTCTCTATACGTGAAAAAAAAAAACTCATGCCATCAAATACCTTGGGATACATCTCATATCTCATTATGAATATTTATATGACGCACAATTCAAACCCCTTTTCACATCTACCATATCCCTCCTGGCTAAGTGGAGACACTACCAAATTTCATGGCTGGAATGCATAGCCTCGGTTAAAATGATGATCCTACCCAAGCTTTGTACTGCTTCTTGAGATTACCGGTGCCCCTCCCCTGGGTCCAGATTCGGAAACTCTAAACGGACCTCTTAAATTTTATATGGAATCATAAACAAAATAGAATTGCTCTCTCAACACTCTTTGCCTTTCGCAATGATGGGGGATTGGCCTTCCCTAACCTTCTATGCTATTACTATGCTGCTCAATTGAGGGCTATAGCCTCATGGGCTACACTTCTGCCATATAATCACTGGACACAAATAGATAAACTATGGTTGGCTCCAATCCACCCAAATAGCCTTCTGTGGAATACTGATGCTGATGTTCACTCTGCCTCTTTATTGCATACTATGGCTCTACTGCACAATATGTAGCAACAGTTACAGCATACCCACTCCCCTTAATCTGAAGCTTTCTTACTGATAGCTTTCCTATATAATTTTAAACTCTTGGACAGCCTCACTCATCACATAAATTTCTCCCGGGCTACAGAGGAACCTCTTCCACTATGGCCATCTAGTGAACCCAATGACGAGAGTGTTAATCTCAGGTGAGGAACTTAGGGAGAAACATGATTTGCCCCATAGTGCCTTTTTTGGTTATCTTCAAATTTCTAACCTTTGCACCCAATCTTTAATTCTCCAAATTGTCCCCATTTGTCCCCATTTGAACACTTAATTATCTCTGGCCCATCAACCAAAAAGGTTTGACTTCAGATATATATAAATGTTTTAAACTCATGCAACATTGATTCTAAAGGTAAACATAGTTTTATGCTTAAGTGGGAGCAAACCCTTGGAGAAGAGTTCTCCCTTGAGCATTGTCAAACCATATGGTCTCGATCAGCCAAAAGCTCTATTTGCACCCTCTACAAGGAATATACTTACAAAATACTATTTTTTGGTATATCACCCCTTCCCGCCTACACTCTATATACCCATTGGCCACGGATTGCTGCTGGAGGTGCCATAAAGATTGAGGCACTCTATTGCATATCTATTGTCAATGTCCTCTCTTGCAATCATACTGGCGCTCGGTTCAGGACGTCCTCCATTTGTTTTTGGAGGTTGATATTCCTTTGCACCCAAAACTCTATCTATTAGGACTTCTCCCTCCTAAATTGCCAGGTTTAGCCAAAATATTGGCTACCCACATTTTAACGGCAGCCATATGCCTGACAGCCCTCAACTGGAAGAGACAAACGACTCAGACGTCACTTGACCTCCATGCTAGGATTAAGGATGGGGAGATAATGGAGCCCCTGACAGTCCGATTGAATGATTTTTTATGCTCATTTCGGGTTGGTCATATATCTGTGTTTGTTAAGTGTTCTCACACTGAGTTTTTTTATTATTTTTGGGTGGTTGCTATGCATTCCTCTTTAGTTTGCCTTCAGTACAGCTTATCCAATCCCTGTATACTCTACCAACTCCAATGTACATGTTTGTTATCTGGCGCAGAGCAGCCACCCCATCCTGGTATTTATTCATAGGTCGCTCTGCAAGTGGTTATGCAATAGTCAGCATGGATTCACAAAAGGCCAAAGTTGTCAAACAAATCTGATTTCTGATAAATAAAAACTTAGACAAAGGGGTCGCTGTGGAAATAATATACTTGGATTTTAAGAGACAAATGTATCTTTCTACCACATGTATGAGACTTTTTCACAGCCTAGATGCATAGAGGGGCCCAAAATCCAAGGAGCACCTTTGGGCTTTCAAGAAGCATACATTTTGCATATCATTTCCTGATTACCTATCAATTTTCTTGAGTCCCTGAAGCACAAGGACAGGAGAAACACCCACAAAATTACCACATTTTGGAAAGCTAACACTCCAAGGAGGCATGGTGAATGTTTTGAGAACCTTATTTTATTGCCACAAGTTTTTGGAAAATGCAGAAAGAAAAATTAAATTAACATTTAAAAATAAAGTTGTCAATCTAATTAGTCATTTGTTACACACGGCATGGGCATACTTAGAATTACACCCCAGAACACATTCTACTACTCCTGCTGTATATGGAAATACCACATGTGTGAGACTTTTTGACTGTTTGGACTGAATATGTACCGGACATTTTATCTTGTGTATCACACAAATCAACAAATTATGTCAAAACCAATGTACTGTAATGTTTGCTTCTGTACGAATTGTCAGGGAATATAGCTTAGAGTAGCATCACCTATAGCAGTTTCAGGTCCTATAAGCCAAGCAAGCCTAGCCTGCTGGTTTGTGGCTGCCCCCAGGAATGCCATGTTCACTACCAGGAAGTACAGGAGACTGAAGAAAGGAAGGATAAGAGTTCCTGTGGTTCCAGGAGTGGAGTTGTCTGCAGGAGATGGCTGGGACTGGTGTTTTGGAGGAACATAGTCAGTTGCAGATGGGTCAGCTCAGGCAGCAGGCAGAGTAATAATCAGCAAACAGGCAAAGGATCGGTCCAGGCAGAAATGTGGTCAATAAACATGCCAGGCTTAGTGCAAGTAGCAGGCAACACTGCACTGGTGTGACGATGATCAGGAAAACCGTTTCTGGCTACACTGGTCTGGTGACAGTAGGACTTGTGCAGCAGCAATCAGAAACACTGTTGCTGGCCTACACTGGTCTGGTGACACTGAAGGTTAGTGTAGCAGCAATTAGGAACACTGCTGCTGGCTTATACTGTTGTGGTGACGCTGTGACTGGTGATTGGAGAATGGTGACTGGCTGCACTGTAAGGGCTTGTTCACATGTAAAGTTGGAGGGGTGGTAAAACCTTGCAGGTGAGCCACGGTTTTACTGCCCCTCAAACACTACCCTCTTTGGATGCAGAGGCCGGGGGTGTACACATACTGTGAGTGTGATGCTTTGCTTTACAGCTATGCCAGGAATTATACCCCCTATATGCCTGCAGATCATGACCCATTTAAGTAAATAGATGTGCTTGTTTGTTGTCCAAGGGTTTAAAGCATATGAGACGATACACCACTTTTTCACTGCCTGTCAAATGCTCTCTAGAAACCAATCTGAACACAGAGGGCTCTAGAGAGCATTACACATGTGAACACATCCTTATGGTGACACTGATGTGACAGTGATCAGGGAAACTGGGATTAGTATGATGGTAATCAGGGACACTGTAACTGGTGTGGTGGTGATCAGGGACACTCTAACTGGCGTGGTAGTGTGGTAGTGATTGGGGACACTGTGATATGTGCAGCAGTGATCAGGGACATTGTGAGTGGGTGAAGGTAACTAGGGATGCTGACTGGCAGCACTGGGCTGGTAAAATTCTACTGCTGTCGCAGTGATCAAAGACAAAGGCTGGCAGCACAGTGATATCAGAGCAGCCAGCCATTTATCATGATCAATGCCACAGCAGTATAGAGTCACCAAAGTGACACTGCACTTGTTCTGGTCAGGGGAGGGCTGGCAGCCTTAGGCCTGGGGGGCAAATCCAGTCAAGTGGCCCACTGAACCATGGAATCAGCTCACCATCCGTGCCCACCTGGTTTTGGACTGACAGCTGTATACAGTGTCTGGCCCCTACATTAATCCAGCCCTGAGTTTACAACCTTTTTACTAGTTTTTACCACTTTTCAGCATGGCCCGGGGGGCAATTGCCACCCTACCCCCATTGCCAGTCCTCCCCTGGTTCTGGTGACAGTATATACAGTATATAATATATATATACCCGATGTGGACTGCTGAGGGAATATAAGCCCACCCTTCACTGAGGTTAAGGGCTTCAGTATTTTACCTGCAAGCGGTGTTCCTGTCTGAGTCTGAACCTGATCTTGAGTCCTGTTCCCTGTACCCTGCTTCCTGTACCTGGCTTCCTGCTCCCCTTATCTCCTCTCCCTGGCGTTCTTGCTCTTGTATGCTCCCTCCTTTTGTATATAGTTAGTTAGGTTGGATTTGGATTTTTGCACTGTCACATTTATATTTCACTGTCTTCTTGATGGTCTACTGGTGTTGGTCTTGGAGAATGTCTTTTGGCTTAACCACTTTACCTCCGCCCACAGTAATATTACTGCGGCAGAGTGGCTCGTTATCGTCTGACGACGTAGTACTACGTCGTCAGACACTCCCCCTTCTGGGCGGCGCTTGCGCGCCGCCGGAGGCTCGCTCCCGCTGTTTTCATTCACAGTGGGAGTCGGGCCAGGGGAGGAGCAGCGGCGATCGCCGCTGCTCTGCCCCGATCGCCGGGGATCTAGTGTGGAGATCCGCCCGCCTGTGTAAACACAAGCGGGCGGATCTCCATAGTGACAGGGAGTGACAGATCGGACTGTTCAGCATAGCTGGACATCCGATCTGTCCATGACTCACTCAGCCACCTCCCCCCCTACACGTCAGTAAGCACCAGGCATACATTAACCCCTCCCTCTCCAATAAAATTAACCCCTTCCCTGCCAGTGTCATTTTTACAGTAACAGTGCATATATATAGCACTGATTACTGCAGTAATGTCACTGGTACCCCCAAAAGTGTCAAAAATGTCAGTCAAGGGTCCGATCTGTCCGCCGCAATGTCGCAGTCCCGCTAAAAAAATTGCAGATCGCCGCCATTACGCGTTAAAAAAAAAACACCAAAAATGACATAAATCTTTCCCTTAGTTAGTAAACGCAATAACTTTTGCGCAAACCAATAAAAATACGCTTATTGCGATTTTTTTTTTTACCAAACATAGGTAGCAGAAAACAAATTGGCCAAAAATTTTTAAAAAAATTGGTTTTTACATCTTTTTTGGGGGGAATTTCATATAAGAAAATGTTAAAAATATTGTTATTTTTTCAAAATAAACGCTCTTTTGTTTATAGCGCAAAAAGTAAAAATCGCACAGGTGATCAAATACCACCAAAAGAAAGCTCTGTTTGTGGGAAAAAAAGGACGTAAATTTCCTTTGGGTACGGCGTCGCACGACCGCGCAATTGTCAGTTGAAGTCGCACAGCGCCGAATCACAAAAAGTGGCCTGGACGGAAGACAGCAAAATCCTCCGGTGGTAAAGTGGTTAATAAACCTATTTAAACCTTATGCGTCTGGGATCTGATTCCTTAGTGCAGCCAACTGATCTGATCACCCTTGCTTGGATGCCTGCATATGGTATTCCTGACATAATACTGAAGCCCCTAACGATCAGATCGGTTGCACCTGGGAATTAGGAATTTTCTGATTGATGCAAGATGCAGTCAGAGGAGGTTTCTTATTTTTCACTGCTTGTAACAGAAGACAGGGAATATTGCTGCCAAATCTTGAAATCGCACACTACCAAGCAATTTTTGTAATTCATCCATCTGGCTCACTCTCTTGTTGACCAAGGCAGAGTTTTGTTCGAAGAAATTCAGCCATTCATTCAAATCTGTCCAGAGTTGGCTTATCTGGAGTATCCCTAACAATGATGAATATTCTCCTCCTTTTAGTGTGTCTCAGGTGGAATCGCTTGTGTGGCTATTGGAAGATGATAAACCCTATTTCCTTGAACATTATTCAGTATATTCACCAGAGGCTCTCCTGGATTGTATGAATGCAGTACATTCTCTAGTCAGACAAGGGGATTGTAAATCTAGTTTTGTTCAGCCTTTACTAAAAACCTGATCAGATCTTTCCTATTCAGCATCAGCTAACATGCTAACTGCCTCTCCTTTTCCACTATCTCTCAGTCCTGCTATTGCGCCTCCATCTACTTTACAAACTATTCATAGCCCTGCATTTACGCGCAAGATTTCAGTGTCTAAACCTAAAAGGAAAAGGAAATTCTTCTCAACTCATACAGTTTTGCCTCTGTTCCCTTCGGCCTCCATGCCAAACGATCTGCTCCAGTAATCTACCATGCCAGATGATCTGCTCCAGTCGGCCTCCGTGTCAGACGATCTGCTCCAGTTGGCCTCCACCCCAGGTGATCTACTCCAGCCGGCCTCCATGCCACACAATCTGCTACAGTTGGCCTCCACACCAGACGATCTGCTCAAGTCGGTCTCCGTGCCAAACCATCTGCTCCAGTCGGCCTCAGCACCAAACCATCTGTTCCAGTGCATCAATGCCTATGCTCGAAGCCCAGCCTGATGTGCATCTTTCCGCTGCCCAGCTTGATGTGCTACTACCTGCTGCACAGCTTGATGTGCCTCTACTTGCTGCCCAGCCTGATGTACCATTGCCTGCTGCCCAGCCTAATGTGCCACTGCCTGCTTCCTAGCCTGATGTGCCTCTGCCTGCTGCCTAGCTTTATGTGCCTCTGCCTGATGCAAAGCTTGATGTACTTCTGCCTGCTGCCAGGCTTGATGTGTCTCTGCCTGATGTACCACTGCCTGCGGCCCAGCCTGATGTGCCTCTGCCTGCTACCCAGCCTGATGTGCATCAGCCTGCTGCCCAGCCTGATGATCCTCTGCCCGCTGCCCACTCTGGTGGTCCTCTGCCTACTTCCCAGCCTGATGTGCCTCTGCCCAATTCCCAGCCTAATGGTCTTCTGCCCACTGCCCAGCCTGATGGTCCTCTGCCCGCTGCCCAGCCTGATGGTCCCCCGCCTACTGCCCAGCTTACTGTCCAGCTTGCCGCTGAGGCTTCCCTGCTTGATGCCCAGATAGTCTTTGGTCCCAGGGTTGGGACATGTGCTGCGTCAAGGGCATGCACATTTTGAATGTTATGCCTCTTCAAAAATCTGACCTGTGGGGTACCCAGACAGTTTCCAGACCCTGGAGGTGGGGCGCATGACCAGATACCAGACTTTGGTGGCACGGCTTCCAGCAGGTTAAAAGACTCTGACCTGGAGAGTGCAAGAAAGTCCAGAGACACGGAGGGGAGACCTTTTGGACTTTTGAGGTAGAAGCAGAATGTAGCCTCCGGAGGCTGCTCCTCAAGAAAGAGGAAACTGTCAGGATTGGTGTCATTATGTGGGTCATCTGCTGGTGGCACTTTTATTCCTGGAATTGAAGAACGCAGTGCCCATTAGCGGGTGTCTCCCAGCAGCTGGACTGTACATTTAATTAGGCTGCACCTGATGTGGACTGCTGAGGGAATATAAGCCCTCCCTTCACTGAGGTTCAGGGCTTCAGTATTTTACCTGCAAGTGGTGTCCCTGTCAGAGCCTGAACCTGATCCTGAGACCTGTTCCCTGATCCTGAGACCTGTTCCCTGTACGGTGCTTCCTGTACCTGGCTTCCTGCTCCCCTTGTCTACTGTCCCTGGCGTGTCTTTCTCTTGTATGCCCCCCCCTTTTGTATATAGTTATTTAGGTTAATATTTGGGTTTTTGCACTGTCACGTTTATATTTTACTGTCTTGTTGATGGTCTACTGGTGTTAGTAATGGATTGTGTCTTTTGGCTTAATAAACTTATTTAAGCCTTATTCGTCTGGGTATTGATTTCTTAGTGCAGCCAACTGATCTTATCAACCTTGCTGGATGCCTGCGTATGGTATCCCTGACACTGTTCTTAGCTGACAAGAGTGGCACCCAGTGTGGTCTTCTGCTGCTGTAGCTCATCTGCTTCAAGGTTTGATATGTTGTGCATTTGGTGATAGTATTCTGCATAACTTGGTTGTAAAAAGTGGGTATTTGAGTTACTGTCCCCTTTCTGTCATCTTAAACCACTCTGCCCATTCTCCTCTGACATCACCAAGCATTTCATCCATACAAGCGCTGCTCACATGATATTTTCTCTTTTTCGGACCATTCTCTGTAAGCCCTAGAGATGGTTGTGCGTGAAAATCCCAGTAGATCAGCAGTTTTTGAAGTACTCAAACTAGCCCGTTTGCCACCAACAACCATGCCATATGCAAAGTCACTTAAATCCTCTTTCTTCCCCATTCTGATGCTTGGTTTAAAATTCAGCAAGTCATCTTTACCATATCTAGATTCCTAAATGCATTGAGTTGCTGCCATATGATTGGTTGATGAGCAATTTGTGTTACCAAACAATTGAAAAGGTGTACCTAATAAAGTGTATATGTATCTACAGTATCTCACAAGTGAGTACACCCCTCACATGTTTTTAACTATTTGAATATATCTTTTCATGTGAAGAAATTACACTTTGCTAAAATGTAAAATAGTGAGTGTACAGCTTGTATAACAGTGTAAATTTGCTGTCCCCTCAAAATAACTCAACACACAGCCATTAATGTCTAAACTGCTGGCAACAAAAGTGAGTACATCCCTACGTGAAAATGTCCAAATTTGGCGCAGTGTTAATATTTTGTGTGGCCACCATTATTTTCCAGCACAGCCTTAACCCTCTTAGGCATGGAGCTCAACCGAGTTTCACAGGTTGCCACTGGAGTCCTCCTTCACTTCTCCATGACGACATCATGGAGCTGTTGGATGTTAGAGACCTTCTGTTTGAGGATTCCCCACAGATGCTCAATAGGTTTTAGGTCTTGAGACATGCTTGGCCAGTCCATCACCTTTACCCTCAGCTTCTTTAGCAAGGCATTGGTCATCTTGGAGGTGTATTTGGGGTCGTTATCATGTTGGAATACAGCCCTGCGGCCCAGTCTCCAAAGGGAGGGGATCATGCTCTGCTTCAGTATGTCACAGTACATGTTGGCATTCATGGTTCCCACGATGAACTGTAGTTCCCCAGTGCTGGCAGCACTCATGCAGCCCCAGACCCTGACACTCCCACCACCATGCTTGACTGTATGCAAGACACACTTGTCTTTGTACTCCTCACCTGGTTGCAGTGACACACGCTTGACACCATATGAACCAAATATGTTTATCTGGGTTTCATCAGACCACAGGACATGGTTCCAGTAATCCATGTCCTTAGTCTGATTGTCTTCAGCAAACTGTTTGCGGGCCTTCTTGTGCATCAATTTAGAAAAATTATGATTTTTACATGTAAGAGCGGAGTGCCAGAATTGGCCCGGTATGGAAGTGGATATAAAGTATCTCACAAAAGTGAGTACACTTTGCTACAATGTAAAGTAGTGAGTGTACAGCTTGTATAGCAGTATACATTTTCTGTCCCCTCAAAATAACTCAACACACAGCCAATAATGTCTAAACCACTGGCAACAAAAGGGAGTACACCCCTTCGTGAAAATGTCCAAATTGGGCCCAATTAAACATTTTCCCTCCCCAGTGTCATGTGACTCATTAGTGTTACAAGGTCTCAGGTGTGAATGGGGAGCAGGTGTGTTAAATTTGGTGTTATTGCTCTCAATCTCTGAGGCCCCTTTCACACAGGCGGACCGTTCAGATCCGCCTGTCCGTTTTTTTGGCGGATCTGAACGGTCCCCCCATGCATCCCTATGGGGCATCGGATGTCAGCGGAGACATGTCCGCTGACATCCGACCCGATCCGATCCGTCAAATCTGGACGGATGGAAACCCTATTTTCCATCCGTCCAGCGGATCGGATGGGATCGGGTGAGAACGGACTGACGGTCCGTTGACATCCGATTTCCCCCATAGAGATGGGGAACTGTCAGCTGTGTCTCCGCACACAGCACGGAGACACAGCTGTCCTCCTGCTGCTCAGCGGGGGAGCGGCGGCTCGATCCCCCGCTGAGAAAAACGGACTCCGTCCAGCGGACGGAGTGTGTGAAAGAGCCCTTATACTGGTCACGGGAAGTTCAACATGGCACCTCATAGACAAAGAATTGTTGCTCTACATAAACATGGCCTAGGCTGTAAGAAGATTGCCAAGACCCTGAAACTGAGCTGCAGCACAGTGGACAAGACCATACAGCAGTTTTACAGGACAGGTTTCAATCAGAACAGGCCTTGCCATGGTCAACCAAAGAGGTTGAGTGCACATGCCCAGCATTATATCCAGAGGTTGTCTTTGGGAAATAGACGTATGAGGGCTACCAACATTGCTGCAGAGGTTGAAGGAGTGGGGGGTCAGCCTGTCAGTGCTCAGATCATTGTAATGTTCCGGTACCTTTGGTACCCTAAATTACTCTTTTTCACAAGTGTATGCGCCCCACCATTCTCTTTTGGAAAGGTGCGCATACACCTTTAAGACTGAAGCTGTCATCATTCAGCGCCGGACTAGATGGCTATTTAAATCGCCGGTTCTCACTCACAGGTGTTCGTTCAAACACCCTTACCTGGATGCTAACTTGGCTTGAAGCTTTCGTGCTTGCAAGCATACCTCGTTGACGGAACCTCGCAGCGCTGATCCCTGCATCCCGCTTCTGGATCATCCGCTCCTCCTGAACCAACCTTCGGCTGTATTGCTATTGGTGCTAAGTACCCCGCAGGGGAACCCTCTATAAACTTATACTAAGATTACACTATCTAGCTCTGCATAGTAAAGACTATTTATCACATCTGCATATCTAGATTGCTAGCTCTTAAGACTACTGTTACTTATTCCTGCACTGGGTTGATCACTCTTGTATGTCCACCTGCTACTCTGTCATCTGCTACCATACATGATTGCTAAACCTACCTGCATCCATCTGCTACTGTCTTACCTTCAAGTGTCTGTCACCTACCACCTCCACTCAACCTATCTCTTAAATCTTCATCACTGTGTTACTACATACATAAAGTCACTCTAGGAACCAGCTTGTTGAGTGTGTGTATTTACTAGCTGAATTCCACACATGAGTCATTGAGGTTGGGAATGGTATCTCAGCATCTCTCTTACATGACTACTGAAGTGGAATATTTCTGCAGCTGAAAATCCACACCATACATGAAACGCAGGAGCGTTACAATCATACGCCGCACACTGCATTGAATTGGTCTGCATGGCTGTCATCCCAGAAGGAAGCCTATTCTAAAGATGATGCACAAGAAAGCCTGCAAACAGTTTGCTGAAGACAAGCAGACTAAGGACATGGATTACTGGAACCATGTCCTATGGTCTGATGAGACCAAGATAAACTTATTTGGTTCAGATGGTGTCAAGCGTGTGTGGCGGCAACCAGGTGAGGAGTAGAAAAGACAAATGTGCCTTGCCTATAGTCAAGCATGGTGGTTGGAGTGTCATGGTCTGGGGCTGCATGAGTGCTGCCGACACTGGGGAGCTACAGTTCATTGAGGGAACCATGAATGCCAACATGTACTGTGACATACTGAGGCAGAGCATGATCCCCTCCCTTCGGAGACTGGGCCGCAGGGCAGTATTCCAACACGATAACGGCCCCAAACACACCTCCAAGACGACCACTGCCTTGCTAAAGAAGCTGAGGGTAAAGGTAATGGACTGGCCAAGCATATCTCCATGTAAAGATAATCTGCTATCCTCTTGTTTTTTTTTCACAGTAAATAAGTGGACAAGGAACCCTTTACTGTACTTTACTCTCTGGACAGGAGTTCTATGTCTCCTTTTTGAGTGAACCTTCACAGACACACATACAGGATATATACTATATATCTATATGTACACGAAATAACAGCTTGTTCCCCCTGTAGGTGGAGCTTTCAGTCAGCATTTCTGCCCATGGATTAACATTAGGCTGTTAGAACTATGTATGAACAGAAAGCTGCTGCTATGAGATTTTTGGGATTTTTAAATGGGTTTTCTGCAGTTAGAGAGATCCTTTTCACATGTGGAAGATGACTTTATGAGCAGTGACTTTATCCTAGATTGTAAGAGCGTTGCCATCATACATAATATGGATTAACATGTGTGGCATCACTGTAAGCAATCCTATTTATCAATTTTCAGGTAAGCCAGTAAATAAAATTAAATTCCACTTAGAATGATTTTCAGTAATGGGATTCTGCAACCTTTTGTGATTAATTCTAATTATGTGACAAATATATTAGCAGTACATTTTAACACTTAAAAAACATAAGGCATTCTCTGAAAAGTATTCTTTACTAAAGCATTATTACTTGCTTCTGCATATCTATAAGAAGATCTAGGGATGGGCTCCATGTTTGAGTGTTTGCTGAACACACGAACAAATGGGGCGCTCGGCGGGAAGTTTGCTCGCCGATGAGCGTCCCATAATGCACTGCTACAAAAACAAGGGGGGAGGACCAATGCGCTACCACTAAGGTAGATGAAACAAGATATACTCTGAAGGGGTGATGAATAGTGGAGAACCGAAATCCGCAGCTGATTGTGTAGTGTCGCCAAGTACTGATAAGAGGTATGAAGGGAAGAGAATCAGCGCTCAATTTCTGAAATGGTGGGCCACGAAAATAATTAATAAGAAGTAAGAAAAGGAAATCAATGATGTGAAGGATGTCCCAAAATAGGGAGATATTAAAAAAATGACAATGTGGCTAAAAAATATCCAATATATATATATCTATATATAACAAATATTCACAAAAGTGCTGAAGTGCTGGTAAATAGTCAAGGTGGTAAGTGAATCAATCAATAAGATAAAAGTGCTGATAGTGCGGAAAGAACACAGACAAATAAATGACTGCAATCTGCTAACAGCAAGTTAACTGAAGAAAAAAGTCCTTGTGCAAATAAGCAATGTGCACAAAATAATAATCACAAATTATAGAAAATGGGGATGATGGTGAAAAAGTTCATAAGTGGTCCGGTGAATATATACAGAATCACATCTAGTGACAATCGTGTGCGATTATTCGTGAGCTATATCCCAAATCAAGTGCAATGGCCGCTTACCTCCATTAACACTCATATGAGCTTTTTGGTGTATTAAATCCCCATAAGGAACAGGAAGGGAGCTATCCAACGGTATGGGGGCTTTAGGATGTGAAGGGGTTAATCAGATCCTTGGTAACAAGTATCCTTGTTAGATGTTCCCTCTCCTTCCTTCTCCTTCTATGGAGTGATTACAGGTCTGTATTCTGGCGTGTTCCTATGTCAATCACAAAACTCCGAAGATTTTAACCTTCAAAGCGCCGATTCTGCTGAGCAGCAGAATAATCGCACACGATTGTCACTAGATGTGATTCTGTATATATTCACCGGACCACTTATGAACTTTTTCACCATTACCACCATTTTCTATAATTTGTGATTATTAATTTGTGCAGATTGCTTATTTGCGCAAGGACTTTTTTCTTCAGTTAACTTGCTGTTAGCAGATTGCAGCAATTTATTTGTGTTCTTTCCGCACTATCAGCACTTTTATCTTATTGATTGATTCACTGACCACCTTATCTATTTACCAGCACTTCAGCACTTTTGTGAATATTTGTTATATATAAGTGTATATATTGGATCTTTTTTGCCCACATTGTCATTTTTTTACTATCTCCCTATTTTGGGACATCCTTCACATCATTGATTTCCTTTTCTTATTTCTTATTAATTATTTTCGTGGCCCACCATTTCAGAAATTGGGCGCTGATTCTCTTCCCTTCATAATGCACTGTGCTGTTGCAGTGCATTGATTGCTGATGCTTGGCCAACGTATGCAACTGACCTGTATGCTTTGGCCAATCACAGCACAATGTCCTGTCAGAGCCATGATTGGCCAAAGGCGGGGTGCCTTTAGCCAATCATGACTCATGGGCTAAGTTCACGCCCCACACTATATAAGACTGCTGCTGACACAGCAGCCGTGTATAGTGTGTTATAATAGAGATTAGGCAGGTAGTTAGTAGATAGTGTGCTGATTTAGTTTAGTGCAGTTAGTGTAGTGTACAGGCATACCCTACTTTGAAAATGTATAGATATGTTGTAGTCCTGGGTCCCTTCTATGTGCTCCTCAAGTTTTATGTCCTTTTCACTTATAGTTTGTGAGCAGTGCCATGCCAAGCTGACCGTGATTTCCCATAAACAGCAGTATTAAGGCCCGTACACACGAGTCAAAATTCGGCTGGGAATTTTCGTCTGACGACCGATCTGCCGATTTTCGGCTTGTAAGTATGGTGCTCTCGACAATTGACTCCGACTTTTCGGCCGAAAAAATTTTGGTGTGCAGGCTATAAAATTTTTGTCCACCGTTAAAAAACGTCCGATTTTCGTGCAGTCAGTACAGATTTCGACAGGGAAAAATCTTTATGAGCAAGACTGGGCATGCTCAAAGATGAAAGAACACAAAGAAAGCAATCCAACACATGACATCACTTCTGAAGTATAATTCTGTCGGACGACAAAATTCGTGTGCAGTCTAGAGCACATTCCAACCAACAGACACCACTCTGGGCAAAAGACGAACGACCTGTCGGCGGAAATTCGTTGCGTGTGTACGAGGCTTTAAAGACAGGGAGCAGTGCATTGTCAAGCAGTCCAAAATGTTCTATAGACGCCAATGTTAGACAGGGAGCAGTGCCATGCCAATCTGACCATTATTTCCCATAGATGCCAATGGTAAAGATGGGGAGCAGTGCCATGCCAAGCTGACCAATATTTCCCATTGACGCCAATAAGCACTGAAAGCTGAAAATTGGTCTAGGCAGAAAGGGGGGGAAAGTGCCCTGTTTTTAAATGGTTAAGGGGAACCCTATGACAGAATTAAAAAAACAAATGGCATAGGGTCCCCCCAAAATCTTTACTGGGCGCTTTTGGTCTGGTATAGATTTTAAGGGTAACTCCACACCAAAATGTAAAAAAAAAAACAGCGCGGGGTCCCCCCAAAATCTATACCAAGCCTTTATCTGAGCATGCAGCCAGGAAAGAGGGGAGCACCCCCCCCTTCTGAGCCATATCAGGCCGCTTGCCCTCAACATGGGAGGGTGCTTTGGGGTGCCCCCCAAAGCACCTTGTCCCCATGTTGATGGGGACATGGGCCTCTTCCCGACAACCCTGGGCTGTGGTTGTGGGGGTCTGAGGGTGGGGGCTTATTGGAATCTGGAAGCCACCTTTAACAAGGGGGCCCACAGATCCTGCCCCCCCCCCCATGTGAATGGGTATCAGGTACATCGTACCTCTACCCATTCACCAAAAAAGTGTGCAAAAAAAAAAACACATAATACAGTTTTTGACAAGCCCTCTATTCAAAAATAAAAATAAAAAAATAGTGTCCCTCAATGTAAATCCATCATCAATCATGACGCCCGCCGCACCTGAAAAATAGAAAATATTTTAAAAGTGCTTCGCCTCTTCTGAGACTACCTGCTCTTTAACTTTGACAGCACTAGGCAAGGGGCGGGGCAACCCAGTTACATCACCCAGTGGCACCGGCCCTTCTGTGACGTGATGTCCGGCGTAATTGACGATGCGTTTACATCGAGGGACACTATTTTTTTTTTTTTTTTAATAAAGGAAGTGTCAAAAACTGTCTTATGTATTTATTTTTTTGTACACTTTTTTGGTGAATGGGTAGGGGCATGATGTACTCGATACCCATTCACATAGGGGGGGGGCCGGGATCTGGGGACCCCCTTGTTAAAGGGGGCTTTCAGATTCCGATAAGCCCCCCACCCGCAGACCCCAACAACCACAGCCCAGGGTTATCAGGAAGAGGTCCTTGTCCCCATCAACATGGAGTTTTTGACACTTCCTTTATTCAAAAATAAAAAAATAGTGTCCCTCGATGTAAATACATCGTCAATTACATCAGACATCACATCACAGAAGGGGCGGTGCCACTGGGTGATGTAACTAGGTGGCCCCTGCCCCTTGCCTAGAGCTGTCAAAGTTAAAGAGCAGCATATGGCAGGTAGCCTCAGAAGAGGCGAAGCGCTTTTGAAATTTTCTCTATTTTTCAGATGTGGCGGGCGTCATGATTGACAATGGATATACATCGAGGGACACTATATTTTTATTTTTATTTTTGAATTTGTTTTTTGCCCCAAAGTGCAATACCTTACATTTCTCTACATCAAATCTCATTTGCCACGTAGTTGCCCACTCTGTTATTTTGTTCAGGTCATTCTGTAAGATTTCTATATCTTGATGGGAAGTTATTGTCCTGCATATCTTTGTGTCATCCTCAAAAACTGAGATTGAGCCACTGATTCCATCCTCTATGTTATTGATGAATAAATTGAACAAAATTGGTCCCAGGACTGAGCCTTAGGGGACTCCACTTACGTCCTGACGAAGCGTGCTGGGTCACGTGAAACGCGTTGACGTCCCACGCAGCTCTGCCTCCAGCTCCGCCCCCCGCCCGGACCTACATGCCACCGCTCCTGCCACTGCCGCTGCAGTGAAACAAGACCCTCGGTCTAGATGACTTCTCCCCCCTCTACACTAGAGTGCTTCATCCTCACCGCAGATGCTTAGCCCTTTCTGTGGCACTTGGTAGGAGCTTCAGAAGCCAACCTGCTCCTAAGGTCGATTGTGACACCCTGGCATGGTATGATGAGTTACTAGCAATGGCTGGGACTGTAATATGAATGCCACAGCTTGCATTTGCAAATAGACCTCCTCCTCATTACCCCAATTCCTGGTAAGGAACTACATGTTTGAATTTCACTGTAAAGCAACATTGGGAATGCAGCTCCCCATCACAGGAGACTTGCTGGACTGTGCTGTATTTCTCTTTGCCCTAAAGTGAAACCTGGACTATCTCCTTGTGTTGCCAGCAACAGAGTATGAGTTGAGTTCATGAGGTCACTCTATTGCAATGCTTGCATGCCATTGGCTTTATATTGATGATCCCATGTGTGCACCTCCATCAGCTTACTCTCACCACCAGGTGACACCTGATGCCAATAGAACTGCACCTTACCTTACCTTAGGAGCTCAGCAGCTTAATCTTGACCTATTACTTGCCTAAGTGGTGAATATCTGAATGACAGGTTTCAGGAGACTTTGATTTGACCCTGTCTGATATCAAGATTCCTGAGGTGGCATCAGTTCTTCCTCCATTACATGGACTACATCTTCAATTCATTGGGTACCATATATATTTTCATTTTCATTAATTTTTGCAAGTCCTTTATTTATTAGCCAATCAATTGATCATCTGTCCCTGTTGTCTCTCCACAGCAAGAGGGGAGTTTTGGTAATCACAAGCAGTCTTGTGACCAATGGCCATTGGTGGGTGTGGGTCTGGGTGTGGGGTGGAGCCATTCCCAGTGTGTGTGTTTTTATGAGTTTGGACGCATAACAATTGGTATGCAGTTCATGGGCCTGTGAACAATTTCATTTATTTTCTTATTCTATCCTTTTGATACCTCAATTTTATACACATACATTGTATGTAATCTATTTTGAATGTTTGTTTGTCCTCTACTCAATAAAGTAAGATTTTCAATATTTTTTCAATACCTGTGTTTGAGCCATTTTTTGCAACTCCTTTCGCATTTTTTCAAAGTCATTGGTTTTAGTTGCTTGGCTCACCAGTTACACTACTGTAGGGTATCATATTTATGGCAGGGCTCGAGTCCTGCAGGAACGCATGGGAACTTTTTCCACAGCAGGAATGCCGTTCCCATTAGCAGCCACGTCCTGCAGGCAGGGCCGGCACCCGGAGAAGCTGGAGAAGTAAGTTACTTGCCTGGCAGGGGGGCGTTAGCACGGGCACCAGTGTCACCCGCCTCGCAGCTTGTGCGGGGTGTTTGTTGTCCCACACGCTGTAATCTCTGCTCTGTACGGCACCCAGCATCTGCCTCCCCCAGCCGCATTTTACACTGTAGAGCAGACTGAACCCGCCCCCTCCTCCCTTGGCTCTGATGTATACAGTACAGACAGGAAGAGCTTGGGAGGAGGAGATACATCGCTGTGCATGTAAAGTGCAGATCTCAGGTCCGTGTCCGTGATTATTACAGACACACACACTATACATGACACTTGCGGGGGGGGGGGAGGGTACGGGTCAGAGGAATCTGGATTGGAAGATGAAACTCAAGGAAGGAGAGTGAGGGAGACCAGCTAAAAATGAATACTTGCAGGGAATGGGGTGGGGGTTCTAACAGGATACTGTATGTCCTAGGGGGGCTTTGGAAGGATAGATGACTTTTGCTGGGGGAGGGGGGTTGGATATGAAATCTGTCCACCCCCCCCAGCACAAGTCAGCTATCCTTCCAAAGCCCCCCTAGGACATACAGTATCCTGTTGTTAAACCCCCACCCCACACCCCAAATCAATGAGATGCTGGCTGCTAAATTACTGATAGAGACGTGGGGCCATCGCCCAGGTGCCCACATTAGTACCCCTCTGCCAGGCAAGTCCAAGTCAGTGGAGCCAGGTAGGGGGCACTGATAAAGGTTCCCCCGTATATCAGGATCCACCCCTTCCTTAGAGCATTCACTCTGCGGAAGGTGGTTTCTGGTCACCAGAGTCCCCCTACATCAGAAGTGCCAGCATTCCCCTTTACATCAGTCTGCAGGATTCCCCCGTACAATGCAAGGGGGAATTCTGTGGACATTGAAGTAAAGGGAAGCTCTGATGTAAAGGGCAATGCTGCAGACCCTGATGTAAGTGGGAACTCTGATGTAAAGGGGAACACTGTGGACTCTGATATAAAGTGTTCTCTGGTCACCAGAGCCCCCCCCCCTTATATCAGAGTTTCCCTTTAGATCATGATCTGCAGAATTCCCCCTCCCCTTTTCATTTTCTGACCCCACTTACCACTCCAGACTAGTCTGAGTAAGCGTTATTTATCACAACCCTTTGGACACACCCATGTAACCTGTTTTCTATCCAAGAAAAAACCTTGAGGTCCATGCCTGCAGACCTTAGTTTGTAGATTAAGCGTCTGTGGGGAACTGTATCAAATGCCTTAGCAAAATCCAGATAAACCACATCCACAGGTCTCACACTATCTAGCTCACAGCTCCCCTCCTCCTAAAATGTTAACAGATCGGTTTGGCAAGAATGTCCTTTTGTGAACCCGTGCAGATTACTGCTGATGTGATGAAATTCTTGGATATAGTCCCTTATCATGCCTTCAATAATTTACATACAATTGATGTCAGGCTGACCAGTCTATAGTTTCCCGGAATATCCCTCCTTCCTTTTTTGAATATTGGTATCACATTAGCTTTCCTCCAGTCACCTGGTTGTCAATATACTGGCTGTGATGATTCGGAACAACGGTCTTGAAATAACCCTACTGAGTTCCTTAAGTACTCTCGGTGCAAGCCATCCAGTCCTGGTGATTTATTAGTGTTAATGTTATCAAGTTTTTCCTTAATTTCTCCCTCTGTTAGCCACTGCGGCAAGTCTTGTGATGTTGTGCTAACCAGACAGTCCTAGTCTGTATACCCCTCCTTCTCGTGTGTAAAAACCGAGGAGAAGGAAGTATTTAGCACAGCTGCCTTCTCTGTATCCTCTGTCACCATCCTCCCATCATTGTTAATCATGTGTGCAACGTGCTCTGACCTCGCTTAGGGTTTTTTTACTCTACTCTGGTATGTGTCTCTCAAATTAATTTTTAGCTCTCCTTTTTCCGTTTTTTCATTTCTTTTTAGAATCTTTGTATTGGTGGAAAGCTGATAACGTCCCCTCCGTTTTGTATTTCTTGAAGGCCATTGTTTTTGCTCTAAAAAGCATTTTTACATTATGGTTTAGCCACCTTGGTTTGACTTTGGCTCTTCTAAATTTATTTCCCATTGGAATGCACTGTGAGATATTTTTGTTTAATATGTTCCTAAAGAATTCCCATTTTTCATCCGTGTTCAATGATCCTAGGGTTAGGTCCCAGTCTATGTTCTCTATTATTGAGCACATTTTAGGAAAGTTTGCCTTTCTGAAGTTTAGAGTCCTTATGTTCCCCACGTGCCTTGTTGTCCTATGATTTACTTTAAATGTAATCATCCTGTGATCGTTAGAACCCAAGTTGTCCCATACTTCTACATCTGAGATTATACCCAAATCATTCGTAATTAATAGATCTAGCAATGCTTTTTTCTAGTAGGAGAATCTACTATCTGAGACATGTAGTTGTCCTGTAAGACATTCATGAAATGACGGGCCTTTACTGAGTGAGCTGTCCTCCTCCCAGTCAATATCAGGATAATGTCCCCCATTGAAGTTCCCCATTATGATGACTTGTCCCTGCTTAACCGCTATTCCCAAGTGTGAAAGAAGTTCCAGCTCTACCTCTTCATTTTGGTTGTGGAGGCCTATAACATACCCCCACTATTACTTTCCCCCTTACTTCTTCCTTTTTTAGTTCTACCCACATGGATTCCACCTCCACCTTCGTTCCTTTCATAATGTCACTCCTCTCTATCACCCTTACGTTATTTCTGATATAGAGACATACCCCTCGCCCTCTTTTGCCTTCCCTGTCCTTCCTATAAACAGAATACCCTTCAATATTTGCCAGCCAGTCGTATGATGGGTCAAACCAACTTTCTGTTATTCCCACAATGTCTATGTCCTCCTCGTGTAATAACAGTTCCAATTCCTCTATTTTATTTGCCAAGCTCTGGCATTTGTGTATACCCCTCTTAGTGTTGTTGGAGTTGATAGTGATTTATCATTACATTTGTTTCTGCTTGGTTTGTGTTTTGTCCGCTCATTCCCCCAGTAGTTGTCGTTACAGTTATATTGTCACTGCTGACTCCCATACTAGATTCTGTCCTTTGTTCTCTACTAACTGGTACTACCTCTGAGCCCTCCCCCCAACACCTAGTTTAAATAAGCCCCTCCAACATTGTGATCATCTTTCTTCCCAATAAAGCTGTACCATCCCCATTAAGGTGCAGCCCATCCATACTAAAGATCTGGTAACAGACTGAGAAGTCAGCCCAGTTCCTGGGAACCCAAACCTCTCCTTCCTATACCAGTTCCTCATTTACTTGTTCAGCTCCCTAAGCTCCTTCTGCCTCTCTGGTGTGGCTCGAGGTACAGGTAGTATTTCAGAGAAAACCACCTTGGAGGTCCTTTTCCTCAATCTATTCCCTAAGTCCCTGAAATAATTTTTTAGGATCCTCCACCTTCCTCTTACTTTGTCATTAGTGCCTACATGCACCATGACTGCTGGGTCCTCCCCAGCCCCGCCCAATAACCTGTCCACCCGAACCACGATGTGCTGAACCCGAGCGCCCGGTAAACAACATACTGTTTGGCAGTCCTTTTGACAGCCCCCCCTGTCCTCTTAATAATTGAGTCCCCTACTACCACTACCTAACAACTAATCACTCACATTATTGTACCCATTAGTGATGGGCCGAACACCCCCCTGTTCGCACCAGAACTCCCTTGCTTGAGTAGATAGAAATGTCTGGTTGTGTTATCAAAGTGTAATACTGTCTTCAGTTTGAGTTTCTTATGTCTGCAGGCTTGATGTCAGGTTGCAGAGAATCATTTCTGCCACAGGCTTTGCTTTCTCTCTGTTTTTCCTATGATAGCTCTCTTTTTCGAAACACACTTCCATGCATTTCTTTTTCTTCTGCTGTGTGCCTTTGTTTACAGAGCCAAAATCAATCTTGCCAGGATAAAGTGAGATTTAAAGAAAACCTTTAAACAGAAGCTACACATAGCTAGTATATCTTACTGATTTGTCAAGCCAAGTCAACAAATTCTTCAAAATTGTGACCTTGACATTCTTAAGTGATTTTCTTTAACCCATGCATTTTCACAGCAGTCCTTCGTCTACTGTTGTCATTATCTCTATTTTATTCAAATGCATTTTAATCATGTATAAACAATTGCAGTTTGAAGATTTGTGTTCATGTTTAAATGTTTGGGAAAAGTCTTCATAAACATAGATTTTTGTTTTATAATTTACTTTTTTAAAAATTCAGCACACTATGGGGCTTATAGAGATCAGTAACTTGCAACCAACTTTTTAACCAATTGGCAAAATAAATATATCAGTTATATCATCTCCTGCAGGGGCAGACTGACCCATCTGGCACTGGGGCACTGCCAAGGGTTCTGGGCCAGTATGAGGCCCCATGAGAGGCTCCTGGGAATGTAGCAAGTGCCGAACCAAGTTTGGAACTTTCGGCACTGTGCCCCACACAGTGAAGTACCCCTTTCAGCTGCGGCTGCCTGTGCTATCTGCCTTCAGTTCTCCAACTCCTCCACCCAGCGCTTCTCACCCCGCTCTCCCCTTTGCAGTCATTGGTTGCTAGGACCGCCCAATTCAGGCTCTCACACCTTGTTTGCAGTGGCTTCTGAGCCCCACCGGTAAGGCATTATTATTATAATATGGGATTTATATAGCGCCGAAATGGAAATCTTAACCAGTTACGGACCGCCCACTGCAGGTATACTGCAGCAGGCAGCCCCTCCTGCGTGAACCGACATAGGGCTACGTAGGTTGCGCACCCTCAATCCCCGCAATGGTCTAATTCAGTTCAGAAATAATCAGTCATCAGGTCCACGACAATGATTTTTGGCTTGGACCTGGTGATCAGTTCTGACCAATGTCAGACCATCCTGTGCCTGTGTTTTGTAAACACAGGCATAGGAAATACTACTCTCTCCCCTCGTGGAGCCCTTTTCGGTTCCAGCTTGAGAGGAGAGCATCTAAACGTGAGTACACCAATCAGTACACTGACACAACTTCACATAGGCACATTTAACCCCCTGATCACCCCCAGTTAACCCTTTCACTCCCTGCCACAGTGCACACTATATACAGCATATAGCTTTTTTGCTGATTACTGTAATAGTGTGCCTTGTGACTTCTTTTAACTTTACATACCATTAGTTTCTGTCCCAAATAGGTTTAGGGTACCCGCCACCCCCCAATAAAGATTTAACCCCCTGATCACCCCCAGTTAACCCTTTCATTGCCGTGTCACTTTTATAGTGTACAGATCTTTTTTCTGATCATTACATTAGTGTCATAGGTGATATCAGTTAGCATTAACGCTAGTTAGCATCAATCTAGGACAGTGTTGGATCCCCGCTGCATATTTAGTAATCTAATTTAACCCTTTGATTGCCAGTGACACACACATACACACACATACACACACACATACACACACTAAACACCTACATTACTAGTATAGTGTCTGAACGGATCAATATCTTTGATCTGATCAGAACTATACTACCATCCCCAATAGTTTAGTGTTCCCAAAATGCAGCATTAGCAGGATTGGCCACAACACCTGCCAGCATTTGCATTCAGCCCCTCTGCCCAGCCCACCCCACCCCACCCACAAGTGCAGTAATCAATAGATTACTGTCACTTCCAAAACACAACACACGCACCGCAGCATTACAGAGTCAGGCCTGATCTCTGCAAGCACTAGCAGTTTTTTTTATAGCGATTCAAACAGTCCTCAACAACCAGATGCTTTTTTACCTGTGAGTCACACTAGGTACCTGTAAATTTATTGGCCAAAATGTCAAGTCAGAGGTACTCTAGTGAATAGGCCTACAGGATACTAAGCATGACTGATGAGAGTTATGGGGAAGCCTCACAGTCAGAATCAGGCTCAGTATACGAACCTGTAGAGAGCAGCACCACCCTGACATATAGCTCTGACGACAGAGCGGCCCCTGTTAGGTCAGGTGTACCCGACCCTATTCCTCTGTTGCTGGGGTCCAACAATCACAGGGTTCTTGTATGCAGCAGAGTGTCGGTACTAGTGCCGCTAAACCTTCTGGTGAACTGGCAAGCACCAGCGGCATAGTACATCCTGGTCATAGTCAAACCAGCACTGCAGTAACACTTGGTGACGTGGCGAGTCCCATAAGTGCAGTCAAGCTGGTGCGGTGGCTAGCACAAGTAGTAACCCGCAGCCACCAAGAATTCAAAGATAGGCCCATAGAGCACATAGTGTGCTTCCTGATGCGCTGGCGAATCCTATTTGGATAAGTGCTCCCAGTAAATGCTCTCAATCTGGCTGTCTTTGAGTGTAACATGTTCTACAGACATAGATTCCTGATTACATGGACTGAGGAATCTAGTAAACAGCAGTCTGCAGAAGTGTAAAAAGAGTATGCCCAGTGACCAGCCACTAAAATAGGATTGTGGGCAGACATGTCTCCCCCCCCCCTCCTTTTAATTAAATGTCCCAGTCATTGCTGAGCCTGTTCCTCTCCATCCAGCCCAGCTCCAGCATGACAGTGCACAGCCACCACTAACCTAGGCTCTTCTTTTCTCCCATGCTGAGTGCAGTGGACGAGATTTCGAGCCTGAAGCCCGCCCAGCCAGCAGTGAGTCCTGGACAGGGAGGCGGGAGCAAGAGGCTGCATCAACCACGATCACAGCCAGCTCCGCCCGCCCCCACAGCAGCACATGACAGAGTGCAGCCAATCAAATAGGCCAGACAGGCAGGGAAGCTCGGACAGCACTAGCCTTACATTATGGAGAGCGGCGGTGTCGGGAAGCACAACAGGGCACACTCTGGAGTCGGGACGGCGGGAGTTAGGACTTTTCTGCGCCCCTCTAGATATTGCGCCCGGTGCCACCCGCACTGGCCGCACCCCCCACGCTACGCCACTGGACAGGGCAACAGGCTTTTCATGTAGTTTCCCCGTTTACAAGGGCAAAGATAGAACTGTGGAGCCCTCCAACTGCCCAGACTACATAGGGAGCAGCGGCAAGATACTTTTGGACTTGTTGTCACACTTATTCAGAAAGGGGTACCATTTATACTTGGACAACTTCTACACAAGCGTGCCACTTTTTAGTCACCTTTCTGAATTTGAGATTGGCACATGTGGCGCCATGTGATCTAATCACCGGGGCTTCCCCCAAGGCTTGTAGATACTTGACTGAGACGGGGGGAGAAAGCCTGCTTGAGGTCTAACAGATTGCTTGCAGTGAAGTGAAAGGATACACGGAATGTTTTCGTTCTGTCCTCCATTCACGCAGACACAACTGTCCAAATGAAAATGGCAACTGGTGTTGTTGAGAAGCCCCTCTGTGTCCATGAATACAACCTTAACATGGGAAGGGGGGACTTCATGATGAGGTGATTGCGCCGTACTTAATTGCCCGTAAGGCCAGACACTGGTACAAAAAAGTGTCTGTTTATTTATTTCAATTGGCTCTGCTGAACGCTTATGTGCTATACCAAGCATCAGGACGAACTGGATCCTTCCTAAAATTTCAGGAAGAGCTCATCACAGCCCTTCTGTATCCAGGAGGTGCTGTGACCCAAATTCACAACCCAGATGCAGTGAGTCGGCTGCATGAGAGGCATTTTCCGGATGTCCTCCCAAGTACCCCTACCCAAAGAACACCCCAAAGAAGATGTTGTGTCAGAGAAACGGCCATGCTGCAACTGGCAACTCCGCCAGTACTTCCAATGGCCGCAATGGACTCAGGCCATAGACTCATTGTCAGTGAAATGGCTGTGCTGCAACTGGCAAATTTGCCAGTACTTCCCATGGCTGCAATGGACTCAGGCCATAGACTAATTCACTGGCCTATAAAAGGACTCTGCTCAGCCCATCTGATTGCTGGATTGTCTTCAGCTCTTCCTGTTTCCTGTGCATTGCTACTTCCTGGATTCCAGTTCGACCCGGCTTGTTTCTGACCTGTCTGCTCTCTCTCCTGGCTTTGACCCACGGCTTCGTCTGACCCTTCGATCCTGCTCCAGTGTTTGACCCTCGGCTTGTGTGACCATCCTTGCTCTCTTGTCCTCTGCCTGACTTCCAGTGTACCGATCCCGGCTTGCTCAACGGACTTGCTTCTGCTTAATCCCCTTGTCTTGGCGACCTGTTTGGACAGATACCTGTGTATGACCCTCGGCCTGGCTTTTACCTGCACATTGCTTGATTCCCTGGAGGCCCTGCAAGTTGTTCCAGGATATCCTTGTGAACCTTTACCTGCACTCCACAAGCATCCAGTGCTCCTTGGGACGCTTCACCTCCTGTCCCACTTCCAGGGGTGATTCACACCGAGCTGCAAGGGAAGCCCTCTCAGCATTTCGGCCTCTACCAAGAAGTGATCTGACAGTACAATCCAGCCATGTCAGAGGCCGACAGAGGTGCTTCCCAGCTCGAGGCTCTTTGTCAGCAAGTCTCCTCTTTAACACAGGCGGTCCAGAGACTGCAGGACGGTTATTTTCAACTAGAGGGTCGAGTGTTGAACCTAGCTGGCGCACCCTCTCCTTCCGACCCCAATCAACCGCCCGCTAGCTCCGGGGGCACCTCCACTCAGCAAGGACCAGCCGGCCCTGCGCAGGCAGCCATGGTTTTCCCACCTGAACCCAGGGTACCTACACCCGAACGCTTCCGTGGGGAACGGAGAAGGTTCAGATCCTTTAAGAATGCATGTCTCTTGTATTTAGCCCTTCAGCCCAGAACCTTCTCTTCAGAGACTGTTAAAGTAGGATTCATAATTTCTCTGTTGTCAGAAGAACCCCAGACCTGGGCCCATAACCTCCTTGAGCAAAAGAGCCCCTCATTGAACTCTGTAGACTCCTTCTTCCAGGCCATGGCCCAGTTATATGAGGACCCCCAACGGACTGTTACGGCTGAATCAGCCCTACATGCCTTACAACAAAATAAACGTCCTGTAGAGGACTATACCATTGACGTCCGCAGATGGGCCGCGGATACAGACTGGAATGAGCCAGCACTCAAGTACCAGTACCGTCACGGATTGTCTGAAGCCCTTAAGGACGAGTTAGCTCGGGTAGAAACCCCTACGTCTTTGGAAGGTCTAATCTCACTGGCAATCCAACTGGACAGGCGCCTGCGGGAGAGACGCTCAGAGCGCCTTCAAGGGGCCCGACCTACCTGGGTTCTCCCGAAAGTCCCACTCGCTGCTTCACCCCATCCTGGGCCTTCTGTCTCCGGGGGATCAGAAGGAGAACCCATGCAGATTGGTCTAATCCGTTCTGCCTTGACCCCCGAGGAAAGACAACGTCGCCGTCAAGCTAACCTCTGCCTTTATTGTGGGGAATCTGGCCACTTCCTACGCAATTGTCCTGTGAGACCCAGTAAGTCCTATTCATGGCCTCTGCTGAACTGTCAAGTCGCTGGGTCATCCCCTACTCATCTTATTCTCCCTGTCTCCCTACAGGTAGCAGAAAAGAAGATTCGGCTTCTGGCGATCGTTGATTCCGGGGCATGTAGTTGCTTTCTGGACCGTTCTTTAGCTCAAAGACTGTGTGTCCCCATGCAAGCTAAGGAACAGCGACTCCATATTCTTCTGGCTGATGGTTCTTTGCCCAGTTCCGGGCCTGTTACTGAAGAGACGTGCCCCATCTTCACCACGACAGATTCTCTTCACCAGGAATTCCTCCGATTTGACGTCCTTTCTTCACCAATATTTCCCATTATTTTAGGACTTCCCTGGCTACAGGCCCACAACCCACAGATTGATTGGGTTAAGAGAAGGATCTCCTTCACATCTAATTACTGCCTGAACCATTGTTTCCTACCTGGATCTGATACTTCTGCTGCTTGCCTGGCCGTCCAACCAGTACATGATCTCCCGGAAGATGTCCCCGCAGTTTATGAGGAATTCATGGACGTATTTGATAAGAAAAAGGCTGAAGCTCTGCCTCCTCACAGGCCTTATGATTGCCCTGTAGAACTTCTGCCTGGAGCCGAGATTCCTTTCGGAAGGATATTCCCGTTATCTGAGAAGGAGCTGGAAACCCTCCGGATTTATATTAACGAAAATTTGGAAAAGGGTTTTATCCGCCCCTCCTCCTCACCAGCAGGGGCCGGGATATTCTTTGTCGAAAAAAAGGATGGCACACTAAGACCTTGTGTAGATTACCGGGAGCTTAATAAAATTACTATTAAAAACCGGTATCCTCTACCTCTTATCCCAGAACTGTTTCAACGTTTCCGGGCAGCTCGGATCTTTACCAAATTGGATCTCCGTGGAGCTTACAACCTTGTTCGCATTAGGAAAGGAGATGAGTGGAAGACGGCGTTCAGAACGCGGTTTGGCCATTTTGAATACCTGGTCATGCCTTTCGGGCTGTGTAACACCCCTGCTACCTTCCAACATCTAGTTAATGACATTTTTAGGGAATTCCTGGATCTCTTTCTGATTGTCTACCTAGATGACATACTCATTTTTTCCTCCACTCTGGAACTCCACCGGACCCATGTTAAAAAGGTACTATTTACTTTAAGGAAACACGGACTTTATGTGAAACCAGAGAAATGCGAATTCGAGAGACTCCATTCAATTCCTGGGTCTCATTATCTCAACAAACGGCATTTCCATGGATCCACAGAAAGTGCAGTCAATTCTCGATTGGCCAGCCCCCTGTGATAAGAAAGGAGTTCAACGCTTTGTGGGGTTTGCTAACTTCTATCGGAGGTTCGTGAAGGGGTTCTCTATGATTATCTCCCCCATTACCCAATTGACCCGCCAACAGGTCCGTTTCCATTGGTCACAGGAAGCTCAAACGGCCTTTGACAAACTGAAGACGTTGTTCACCTCAGCACCTATTCTCCAGCATCCTGATCCAACCCTACCTTATGTGCTTGAAGTGGATGCTTCGGAAATAGCCACTGGAGCAATCTTATCTCAAAGACAAGGCCCGAAGACTCTTCTGCACCCTGTGGCTTTCTTTTCCCGGAAGATGACACCTCCGGAGAGAAACTATGACGTAGGGGATCGGGAACTCTTGGCCATCAAATGTGCCTTGGAAGAGTGGAGATACTTGCTTAAAGGGGCTACTCATCCCATTTTAATATTCACAGACCACAAGAACCTGGAATACCTCAGGACAGCAAGACGCCTGAGACCCCGTCAAGCTCGATGGGCCTTGTTCTTTTCCCGGTTTAATTTTCATCTTACTTACAGGCCAGGGTCCAAGAACGGAAAAGCAGACGCCTTGTCCAGAATGTTTCCAGATACCCCAAACACAGCCGAACCTAACACCATCCTCTCGGCTCAAAATTTTTTGCTTATTCAAACGGATCTGCAATCAGCAATTAAGCAAGCCTCAGTTCAATTTTTTCGAGCCTGGGACCTCTTCCTTGGAAAAACGCGGGGGATTCTTGTGGTTCCAAGAAAGGATTTTTGTTCCTTCACAGATCAGACTACAGGTCCTAAAGACTTTGCATGATCACAAGCTTGCCGGGCACTTCGGGGTCAGGAAGACATGTGAACTCATTCAGCGCCACTTTTGGTGGCCCAATTTAGTTCGGGACTGTAAATCCTATGTGGGTTCTTGTATTACGTGTCAGCATAACAAGGGGGCTAAGACCAAGTCCTGGGGCCTGTTAAGGCCATTGCCCATCCCGGAACAGCCCTGGAAGCAACTTTCCATGGATTTTATAGTGGAATTACCACCTTCAGAAGGTTTCACTACTGTCCTGGTGGTGGTGGACCGTCTCTCGAAGATGGCGCACTTTTTGCCTATGATTGGCACACCTTCTGCCGTGGAAACAGCTAACATGTTTATTAAAGAGGTGGTCAGGCTACACGGTCTCCCGGACAGTATAGTATCGGACAGAGGCGTCCAATTCACTTCCAAATTCTGGAAAGAGCTTTGCAAATCCTTGTCCATTAAGATATGCCTATCATCAGCCTACCACCCGCAGAGTAATGGTCAAACGGAAAGGACCAACCAGACCCTTGAACAATACCTACATTGCTTTTGCACTTGCTCCCAAGATAACTGGGTCTCTTTACTTCCGTGCGCGGAATTCGCGTATAATAACGCCCTGCATTCTGCAACCAACCAGACCCCGTTCTGGGTGAATTACGGGTTCCATCCTTCTTTTTTGCCCAGTGCTTTCTCAGAAACATCAGTTCCTGCAGTGCAAGACCGGATAATGGCTATCAGGGATAACTACCGGGTGCTACAGGACTCCATATCCAAAGCCCAACAGGAGTACAAGAAATTTTATGACCGTAAGAAAAAGGAAAATCCTATGTATAAGGTCGGGGATAAGGTGTGGCTCTCCTCAAACAACCTACGACTATCTTGCCCTTCTAAAAAGTTGGGACCAAGGTTTATTGGGCCTTTTAGAATCAAAAGGATGATGAACCCTGTGGCTTTTGAACTGGCTTTACCTAATTCATACAAGATCCATCCTGTATTCCATGTTTCCCTGCTAAAGCCTGCAATTTCTAGCCCTTTCCCAGGGAGGGAAGAATTGCCTCCACCTCCAGTTTCAGTGGAGGGTGAACCTGAATATGAAGTGGAAACCATTCTGGATTGTCGAAGAAGGGGTGAGATCATACAGTATCTTATTAAATGGAAAGGTTACCCCACTGAAGACAATTCCTGGGAACCCGCTAGTAACCTGCATGCCCCCAGGCTGGTACAGGAATTCCACAGGAGATTCCCGGAAAGATTGGCCCGGTTGGGCATCCGGAGGCTGCCCCTTGGGGGGGGCACTGTCAGAGAAACGGCCATGCTGCAACTGGCAACTCCGCCAGTACTTCCAATGGCCGCAATGGACTCAGGCCATAGACTCATTGTCAGTGAAATGGCTGTGCTGCAACTGGCAAATTTGCCAGTACTTCCCATGGCTGCAATGGACTCAGGCCATAGACTAATTCACTGGCCTATAAAAGGACTCTGCTCAGCCCATCTGATTGCTGGATTGTCTTCAGCTCTTCCTGTTTCCTGTGCATTGCTACTTCCTGGATTCCAGTTTGACCCGGCTTGTTTCTGACCTGTCTGCTCTCTCTCCTGGCTTTGACCCACGGCTTCGTCTGACCCTTCGATCCTGCTCCAGTGTTTGACCCTCGGCTTGTGTGACCATCCTTGCTCTCTTGTCCTCTGCCTGACTTCCAGTGTACCGATCCCGGCTTGCTCAACGGACTTGCTTCTGCTCAATCCCCTTGTCTTGGCGACCTGTTTGGACTGATACCTGTGTATGACCCTCGGCCTGGCTTTTACCTGCACATTGCTTGATTCCCTGGAGGCCCTGCAAGTTGTTCCAGGATATCCTTGTGAACCTTTACCTGCACTCCACAAGCATCCAGTGCTCCTTGGGACGTGTCACCTCCTGTCCCACTTCCAGGGGTGATTCGCACCGAGCTGCAAGGGAAGCCCTCTCAGCATTTCGGCCTCTACCAAGAAGTGATCTGACATGTTGTGTCTGTAGGAAATGCGGATTTAGGCGTGACAGCCATTATTTTTGTCCCTCCTGTTCTAGCCAATCTGGTTTCTGCATCAGGTACTGTTTCCGCCGCTACCACACACTAGTGGAATATTAGTATAGGGTACAGCATAGCACAGTCTAGGACACAGTGTAGGGTGTGTGTGTGTGTGTGTATATATATATATATATATAATATATATATATATACACACACACATATATATATTTATATATATATATATATATGTGTGTGTGTGTATAATACCCACCCTAGACTGTGCTGTACCCTATACTAATTTTCCACTAGTATGTGTATGTACACAGTCGGTGCTCAGCACCTATTCCCTGCGCTCTGAGTGGTGCAATCCTCTATCCAGCTCAACTTGTAGATGAGAACAGTTAACTCGGCAACCTTCTAATGCTTCAGCCTTGCAGCCACTCACTAGACCAGGGTGGTCTGGGAACACTGTGGAACGACAAACAAACACAAGGGCGCACCAGCCTAGTGCATTATCTTTTAACCACTTGCCTACAGTGCACTTTCACCCCCTTCCTGCCCAGACCGATTTTCAGCTTTCAGCGCTCTCACACTTTGACTGAGAATTACTCAGTCATGCAACACTGTACCCATACAAAATTTGTGTCCTTTTTTTCACACAAATAGAGCTTTCTTTTGATGGTATTTGATCAATACTGGGTTTTTTATTTTTTGTGCTATAAATAAAAAAAGACTGAAAATATAGTGAAAAAACGCATTTTTCTTTGTTTCTGTCATAAAATTTGGCAAATTAGTCATTTTTCTTCACAAATTTTGGCCAAAATTTATACTGCTACTTATCTTTGGTAAAAATAACCCAAGTAAGTGTATATTATTTGGTCTTTGTGAAAGTTATAGAGTCCACAAGCTATGGTGCGAATCATTGAAAACTGATCACACTTGATCACACCTGATGTACTGAAGGCCTATCTCATTTCTTGAGACACTAAAAAGTCAGGAAAGTACAAATACCCCCCAAATGACCCCTTTTTGGAAAGTAGACATTCCAAGGTATTTAATAAGGGGCATGGTGAGTTTTTTGAAGTTATAATTTTTTCCCACAATGCTTTGCAAAATGAAGATTTTTTTTTTTTTTACAAATTGCCGTATTAACAGGTTATTTCTCTCACACAGCACATGTATACTTGCAACTACACCCCAAAACACATTCTACTACTCCTCCTGAGTATGGCAATACCACATGTGTGAGACTTTTTCACAGCCTGGCCACATACAGAGGTCTAACATCCAAGTAGCAGCGTCCGTCATTCTAGGAGCATAAATTACACATATCATTTCCTGACAACCTATCGCACTTTTGAAGGCCCTGGAGCACCAGGACAATGGAAACCCCCATAAAATGACCCCATTTTGGAAAGCAAACAGCCCAACGTATAATTTTTGAGGCATAATGAGTCTTTTGAATATGTCATTTTTTTCCCCAAGTTTTTGGAAAATGTGGAAAGAAAATGAAAACACATTTTTTTTACACAAAGCTGTCCATTTATGCAATATTTCTAACACATAGCATGTACATAGCAAAAATTGCACCCCAAAATACATTCTGCTATTCCTCCTGAGTATGGCGATACCACATGTGTAACACTTTTTCACAGCCTGGCCACATACATAGGCCTAACATCCAAGTAGCGCTTTACACAAAGTTGTCCATTTATCCACTTTAAGACTGGGCCTATTTTTGACACTTGGTGTTTACAAGCTAAAATCATTTTTTTTGCTTGGAACCCCCAAACATTATATATTTTTTTTTTTTAGCAGAGACCCTAGAGAATAAAATGGAGATCGTTGCAATATTTTTTATCACACCATATTTGCGCAGCAGTCTTCCAAATGCGATTTTTTTTGAAAAAAAATTCACTTTTTTGAACTAAAAAATAAGAAAACAGTAAATTTAGCCCAATTTTTTTCCATAATGTGAAAGATAATGTTACGCCGAGTAATTAGATACCCAACATGTCATGCTTCAAAATTGCGCATGCTCACAGAATGGCACCAAACATTGGTACTTAAAAATCCCCATAGGCAACATTTAAAAAATTTCTGCAGGTTACTAGCTTAGAGTTACAGAGGAGGTCTAGGGCTCAAATTATTGCTCTCGCTCTAACGATCGCGGCGATACCTCACATGTATGGTTTGAACACCGTTTACATATGTGGGCGGGACTTGCTTATGCGTTTGCTTCTGCGCGCGAGCTAACGGGGACAGGGCGCTTTAATTTTTTTTTTTTTTCCTATTTATTTTATTTATTATTTTTTTATTTTTACACAGTTTAAAAAAAAAATGTTTTGATCATCTTTATTCCTATTACAAGGAATGTAAACATTCCTTGTAATAGAAATAGGCATGACAGGTCCTCTTTATTGTGAGATCTGGGGTCAAAATGACCTCACACCTCACAACTACACTAAAAAAGAAAAAAAAAAAAATTGTTGAAAGAGGAAAAAAAAAAGAGAAAAAAAAAAGCAGCCCTTTAAACCGGTTGCTAGGCAACGTCTTTTGATGTAGCTCCGGTCCTCCAAGACCATAGAGTTGAGTGAGGGCCATCTTGCCCTCACTCGACTTCCTGTCTCTGAGGATCCGGGACCGGATAGTTCTTCCCGCTGCCGGCGGGTCCGGTAAGCTGGGAAAACGTCTGGGATGCGGCGGGAGGGGGGGGGGGCACCTCTTCCCCTGCACCGTAAGGGTAATTCCGCGGCGAATCCGCCACTGGGACCACCCTTATCTGAAAGCCGACCGCCCGCCGTTTAAAAAAATACCGGGGTTATGGGGGCTTTCTGCTGCCATAACCCCAGTATTTAGCTTTTAATGGCTGACGCATATAGTCGTTAGGTGGTCAGTAAGTGATTGCATGTATATGGCAAACAGGTGACGATGACTGATGGGGTGACAGGTGACGATGACTGATGGGGTGACAGGTGACGATGACTGATGGGGTGACAGGTGACGATGATTGATGAGGTGACAGGTGACGATGATTGATGAGGTGACAGGTGACGATGATTGATGAGGTGACAAGTGACGATGATTGATGGGGTGACAAGTGACGATGATTGATGGGGTGACAGACGACAATCACTGACGGGGTGACATGTGACGATGATTGATGGGGTGACAAGTAACGATCACTGATGGGGTGTCAAGTGACGATTGATAGGGTGACAGATGACGATGACTGATGGGGTGACAGGTGACGGTGATTGATGGGGTGACAGGTGACGGTGATTGATGGGGTGACAGGTGATGGGCGATGGTCACTGATGGGTGACAGGTGACAGGCGATGGTGCACGGCGGTACTGATGGCAGTCTCTGGTGACCGGTGAACTTTAGGCAACGTTCACATGTGAGCGTAGCGATCATGGGCAGAATCACTGCGATTCTGCCCGTGATCCAGAAATCATTGCAAATTGCGGGATGCCTGTGCGTTGCCCTGATTTGCAATAGCACCCCAAACGCTGTGCGATGTTGCTGCGATTTCCGCCTGCCGAATCGCGGTAACATCACGCAAACAACGCATGACGCCCCAAAGAAGCTCTTGCACCTTTTTTGGGCGTCATGCGATGTTTGCACGATGTTACCGCGATTCGGCAGGCGTAAATGGCGGCAACATCGCACGGCGTTTGGGGTGCTATTGCAAAAAACGGGCAACACACAGGCGTCCCGCAATTTGCAATGATTTCCGGATCGCGGGCAGAATCGCTGTGATTCTGCCCGTGATCGCTGCGCTCACATGTGAAAGTTATGGGTGGCAATTTCTGGGCACTGATGAGGTGACTGTTGGGTGACAGGTGACATTGGGGGGGGCTGAGGACTGTGGGGGGACCTTTATTTCTGTGTTTTTACATGTGACAGGTGTACAGAGCAGTAACTCCCTATTTCTAGCTCTTCTCCCCTCATACTGGAAACTGTATGAGGAGAGAAGAGCTAGTAAAAGTGAGTTACTGCTCTTTGTTTACATTTTGTGATCGGCTGTGAATGGATTCACAGCCGATCACATAGTAAACAGTCACTGTCAGTGACTGTTTACTACTGCCGGTGACAGCTGTGTTCCTACGGAACACCGTGCCACCGACATGACCGCGCTGCGCGCTCCCGATCGCACATGCGCGGTCATCTCCCGGGCGCCTCCATTGTGATCGGCTGTGTCATTGGAACACAGCCGATCACGTGGGAAACAGCCACGCCCATTGGCTGTTTCCCCCCTGCCGGTGACGGGGGGTGTCCGGGACACCCCGACACTGGCAGGGCGGCGCGCACGCGATCGCGCGCCTGCCCTGCATTCCTGGGATCACATCATATGACGTCTTCCCAGGATAATGGTCGCACCGCTCCGCCGTCATATGACGGCGGGCGGGCGGCAAGTAGTTAAGCAGGTTTATTAAAATAATGGATTAAAAATACTCAGACGAGTTCTTCATAAAAAGGCACATCAAACAAAGTTTAAGATCCTCAGTATCGAGATCGGGATTAAATCGTCCCCCGAAGCTGTACAGACTTACGCGTTTCGAGGCTCTGAAGAAAAGGGCTTTGCCTCGAAACGCGTAAGCCTGTTTTTTTTTTTAGGGGACAGCTGTACACTCACTACTTTACATTGTGGCAAAGTGTAATTTCTTCAGTGTTGTCACATGAAAACATATAATAAAATATTTACTAAAATGTGAGGGGTCTACTCACTGTTGTGAGATAATGTGTGTGTATATATATATATATATATATATATATATATATATATATATATATATATATATAAAGTCCACAGGGATTGCTGCACAAATATTCTTTCTGTGATAGAGTATTTCAATTGGTAACTAGTGTTGAGCGAACACGGACTGTATTATTCGTGTTCGTACCGAATAATTGGATTTTTGTTACCCGAACACGGACACTTTACTGTATATTCGGGTAAAAATCCGTGTTCGGTCGTTTTATTTCCGGGTTTTGCATGCTTTGGCGCTCTTTTCATGGCGGGCTTTCAACAGCCAATCAACAATCGTTTAACTGGTGTGCCTTAAGCCATCCCAGCCATGCCTGCAAATGTCTCAGTAGCTGTGATTGGCCGTCTGAAGCATGTGACCAAGTCTTTATAAGTTCGAGGCAGCCGCAGCGGCGTCATTATGCTGCTTAGATCAGGGACAGAGCACACATCAACGTGCTGGCTGCTGATTAGGGAAAGATAGGCAGGAAAAAAACATTTGTGGATTTGTCCGGATAGAATTGAGGGACAGGTCGGAGTGTGTAGGCAGGGCGAGTTGTAGGCATTTTAGGGATAGAGTCTGCTGAATTATAGGGTCAGTGTCTTCTGCAAACTACAATCGATATTGCTGTGTGGGGGGTGGGGTCTGCACTCAATCCTGATCTACGATCTCTTCTCAATCCTGTTAGGGAGAGGCTGCTGCTGAATTTTAGGGTCAGAGTGTTCTACAAACTACAATCGATATTGCTGTGTGGGGTGGGGTCTGCACTTAGTTCTCCTGATCTACGATCTCTTCTCAATCCTGTTAGGGACAGAGTCTGCTGAATTTTAGGGAAACTGTGTTCTACAAACTACAATCGATATTGCTGTGTGGTGTGGGATAGGAGATAGGCAGGTGTCAGTGATCCACATCCATTTTTCTGTGTGTGGGCTGCAGTGAACACAATCTTTTTGGGGTGCAGTGAACACAATCCTTTTGGAGTGCAGTGAACAAAATCTTTGTGGGGTGCAGTGAACAAAACCTTTGTGGGGGTACAGTGAACACAATCCTTGTGGGGTGCAGTGAAGACAATCCTTGTGGGGTGCAGTGAAGACAATCCTTGTGGGGTGCAGTGAACAAAATCTTTGGGGGGTACAGTGAACACAATCTTTGTGGGGTGCAGAGAAGACAATCCTTGTGGGTTGCAGTGAACAAAATCTTTGGGGGGGTACAGTGAACACAATCTTTGTGGGGTGCAGTGAACAAAACCTTTGTGGGGTGCAGTGAACACAATCTTTGTGGGGTGCAGTGAACACAATCTTTGTGGGGTGCAGTGAAGACAATCCTTGTGGGGTGCAGTGAACACAATCTTTGGGGGGTGCAGTGAACAAAACCTTTGTGGGGTACAGTGAACACAATCTTTGTGGGGTGCAATGAACAAAACCTTTGTGGGGTACAGTGAACACAATCTTTGTGGGGTACAGTGAACACAATCTTTGTGGGGTGCAGTGAACAAAACCTTTGTGGGGTGCAGTGAACACAATCTTTGTGAGGTGCAGTGAACAAAACCTTTGTGGGGTGCAGTGAACACAACCTTTGTGGGGTACAGTGAACACAATCTTTGTGGGGTGCAGTGAACAAAACCTTTGTGGGGTACAGTGAACACAATCTTTGTGGGGTACAGTGAACACAATCTTTGTGGGGTGCAGTGAACAAAACCTTTGTGGGGTACAGTGAACACAATCTTTGTGGGGTGCAGTGAACACAATCTTTGTGGGGTGCAGTGAACAAAACCTTTGTGGGGTGCAGTGAACACAACCTTTGTGGGGTACAGTGAACACAATCTTTGTGAGGTGCAGTGAAGACAATCCTTGTGGGGTGCAGTGAAGACAATCCTTGTGGGGTGCAGTGAACAAAATCTTTGGGGGGTACAGTGAACACAATTTTTGTGGGGTGCAGTGAACAAAACCTTTGTGGGGTACAGTGAACACAATCTTTGTGGGGTGCAGTGAAGACAATCCTTTTGGAGTGCAGTGAACAAAATCTTTGTGGGGTACAGTGAACACAATCTTTGTGGGGTGCAGTGAAGACAATCCTTTTGGAGTGCAGTGAACAAAATCTTTGTGGGGTACAGTGAACACAATCTTTGTGGGGTGCAGTGAAGACAATCCTTGTGGGGTGCAGTGAAGACAATCCTTGTGGGGTGCAGTGAACAAAATCTTTGGGGGGTACAGTGAACACAATCTTTGTGGGGTGCAGTGAACAAAACCTTTGTGGGGTACAGTGAACACAATCTTTGTGGGGTGCAGTGAACAAAACCTTTGTGGGGTACAGTGAACACAATCTTTGTGGGGTGCAGTGAACACAATCTTTGTGGGGTGCAGTGAACAAAACCTTTGTGGGGTACAGTGAACACAATCTTTGTGGGGTACAGTGAACACAATCTCATACTTCTGAAGCTTTGAGGGTGCTGCCTGTTCTATACTCCTCCTCCTCATCCATCCTTTTAGGTGTACAAACAATAGTAATTGGGGCCTAGTGTGCTTCTGTACGTGTGAAAAACATACACTTTTTTTTGATCATATTTCCTATTCCGCTATTCAATAAAAACCTTTGGGGCTCAATTAAATTGCGGAATAGTCTGTGTCGGTACGTGTGAGATCCACCTTTCCAAGTTTTTGGGGTTCATCTCATACTTCTGAAGCTTTGAGGGTGCTGCCTGTTCTATACTCCTCCTCCTCCTCATCCATCCTTTTAGGTGTACAAACAATAGTAATTGGGGCCTAGTGTGCTTCTGTACGTGTGAAAAACATACACTTTTTTTTGATCATATTTCCTATTCCGCTATTCAATAAAAACCTTTGGGGCTCAATTAAATTGCGGAATAGTCTGTGTCGGTACGTGTGAGATCCACCTTTCCAAGTTTTTGGGGTTCATCTCATACTTCTGAAGCTTTGAGGGTGCTGCCTGTTCTATACTCCTCCTCCTCATCCATCCTTTTAGGTGTACAAACAATAGTAATTGGGGCCTAGTGTGCTTCTGTACGTGTGAAAAACATACACTTTTTTTTGATCATATTTCCTATTCCGCTATTCAATAAAAACCTTTGGGGCTCAATTAAATTGCTGAATAGTCTGTGTCGGTACGTGTGAGATCCACCTTTCCAAGTTTTTGGGGTTCATCTCATACTTCTGAAGCTTTGAGGGTGCTGCCTGTTCTATACTCCTCCTCCTCCTCTTCCTCATCCATCCTTTTAGGTGTACAAACAATAGTAATTGGGGCCTAGTGTGCTTCTGTACGTGTGAAAAACATACACTTTTTTTTGATCATATTTCCTATTCCGCTATTCAATAAAAACCTTTGGGGCTCAATTAAATTGCGGAATAGTCTGTGTCGGTACGTGTGAGATCCACCTTTCCAAGTTTTTGGGGTTCATCTCATACTTCTGAAGATTTGAGGGTGCTGCCTGTTCCATACTCCTCTTCCTCATCCTCCCTTTAGGGTAGGAAAAAATTTAATCGGGCCTAGTCTGTGTTTGTACGTGTGAGATACACAGTTTTTTATCCTATTCCGCTATTCAATACACACCCTTTTGGTGTAAAAAACATTAAATTGCGGCATAGTTTGCATATTTGACTGTGAGATACACCCGTGCGATACTGTTGTTCTTTTGTTCCGCTATTCAATAAAGACCTTTCTAGGGCAAGATCTTAAATTTCAGAAATATGAGGAGAGCGTCAAATAGGGGCCATGGCCTGGGTCGTGGTGGTGCTGCTGCTAGAGCTCCTGTTGCAAGGAGAGGACGTGGTCGATCTGTGCCAGCTACACGCACAAGTGAAACACCTTCCTCAAGTGTGAGTAGGCGACAGAACCTGCATCAGTATTTGGTAGGGCATCATACGCCCCTAGAAGTGATGAGGCCAGAACAAGTGGAGGCGATAGTAGATTGGTTTGCTGCTGACAGTGCCTCCAGTTCCTTCACATTGTCTCCCACTCAGTCTACTGCAGAAAGGTCACAGTTGGCACCTGCAGCCGATGTCCAACCGTCTTTCACCTCACCCCCTTGCAAATCAGGCAAGCAGTCTGAGCCCCAAGCCATACAGCAGTCTCTTCTTCTTTTTGATGACTCTGTCAGCAGGGTTTCCCAGGGCCATCCACCTAGCCCTGCCCCAGAAGTGGAAGAGATTGAGTGCAGCGATGCCCAACCACTTATTTCTCAAGATGAGTACATGCAAGGATCATTGCAGCACGTCTCCGATGATGACGAAACGCAGGTGCCAACTGCTGCGGCGTTCAGCATTGTGGAGACCGACAAGGAGGGCAGGGGTGAAGACTGGGTGGAAGATGATGTGGAGGACGATGAGGTCCTCGACCCCACATGGAATGAACGTCATGCAGGTGACCTGAGTAGTTTGGAGGAAGAGGCGGTGGTCGCACAGAGCCACCAGCACAGCAGAAGAGGGAGCAGGGTGCAGAAGCGGAGCGGCCGTGCCCTAGCACTACGCCCGCTACTGCCCAACGCAGCAAGGGAACGATCGCACCAAAGTCAGCTCAAAGGAGTTCTCTAGCGTGGAAGTTCTTTAGAAAATGTGCTGATGACAGGACACGAGTGGTTTGCACCCTGTGCAATCAGAGCTTGAAGCGAGACATAAACCTTCTCAACCTGAGCACAACCTGCATGATCAGGCATCTAAGTGCAAAGCACGAGCTGCAGTGGAGTACACACCTTCAAAACCAAGAAACGTCTCTGGCTCATCCTGCTTCCTCTTCTGCTGCAGTCTCGGCCGCTCCAGCCAAAATTTGTAGTGATACCGGCACCTGCCACCCCGCAAACAGACGATCTGTCAGCAACACCACCACCTGGGTCACCAACAACCATCTCCACAATGTCCCGTGGAAGCGTTCAGATTTCCATCTCCCAAACACTTGAGAGGAAGAGGAAGTACCCCCCTACCCACCCGCGATCCCTGGCCCTGAATGCCAGCATTTCAAAATTATTGGCCTTTGAAATGCTGTCATTCCGTCTGGTGGAGACGCACAGTTTTAAAAACCTTATGTCGGTGGCTGTCCCACAGTACGTCGTGCCCAGCCGCCACTACTTTTCAAGGCAAGCCATCCCTTCCCTACACAACCAAGTGGGGGAAAAAATCAGGTGTGCACTGCGCAACGCCATCTGTGCCAAGGTCCACCTAACTACCGATACGTGGACCAGTAAGCACGGTCAGGGGCGTTATATCTCCCTAACGGCACACTGGGTAAATGCAGTGGCGGATGGGCCTGAGGCGGATAGCAATTTGGCGCATGTCCTTCCACCACCGAGGATTGCAGGGCGCTTCAGTTTGCCTCCTGTTCCTAACTCCTCCTACTCCGCTTCCTCATCCTCTACCGCCTCCTCATCCGGACAGCGTAACACCTTCACCACCAACTTCAGCACGGCCAGGGGTAAACGACAGCAGGCAGTTTTACAACTTGCCTGTTTGGGGGACAAACCACACACCGCGCAGGAGTTGTGGAGGAGCATGGAACAGCAAACAAATGAGTGGTTGCTGCCAGCGAGCCTCAAGCCCGGCCTGGTGGTGTGCGATAACGGGAGAAATCTCATAGCAGCTCTGGGCCTAGCCGGTTTGACGCACATCCCTTGCCTGGCGCATGTGCTGAATTTGGTGGTGCAGAGGTTCCTTAAAAACTACCCCGATATGTCAGAGCTGCTGCAGAAAGTGCGGGCCGTTTGTGCGCACTTTCGGCGTTCTCACCCTGCTGCTGCTCGCCTGGCAGCGCTGCAGCGTAACTTCGGCCTTCCCGCTCACCGCCTCATATGTGACGTGCCCACAAGGTGGAACTCCACCTTGCACATGCTGGAAAGACTGTGCGAGCAGCAGCAGGCCATAGTGGAGTTTCAGCTGCAGCACGCACGCGTGAGTCGCTCTGCGGAACAGCACCACTTCACCACCAATAACTGGGCCTCCATGCGAGACCTGTGTGCCTTGTTGCGCTGTTTTGAGTACTCCACCAACATGGCCAGTGGCAATGACGCCGTTCTCAGCTTAACTATCCCACTTCTATGCCTCCTTGAAAAAACAATTCGGGCGATGATGGAAGAGGATGTGGCACAGGATGAGGAGGAGGAGGAGGAGGATGAAGAGGTAACATTTCAAAGGCTTTCAGGGCAGTCATTCGCAAGGGGCTCCGAGGGTGGGTTCCTGCACACACAAACGCCAGGGACACAATTGTCCAGCAGGGGCACAGTTCTGGAGGATGAGGAGGATGAGGAGGAGGAGGAGCTGGAGGAGGAGATGGAACCATGTTCACAGCAGGGTGGCACCCAGGCCAGCTCATGGCCATCACTGGTGCGTGGCTGGGGGGATACAGAGGACACGGACGATACACCTCCCACAGAGGACAGCCTTTCGTCGCCTCTGGGCAGCCTGGCACACATGAGCGATTACATGCTGCAGTGTCTCCACAACGACCGCCGAGTTGCCCACATTCTAACTTGTGCTGATTACTGGGTGGCCACGCTGCTGGATCCCCGTTACAAGGACAACGTACCGTCCTTAATTCACTCACTGGAGCGCGATCGCAAGATGCGCGAGTACAAGCGCACGCTGGTAGACGCGATGCTGCTGGCATTCCCATCTGACAGCGGGGCCACAGTGGAAGCACAAGGCAGAGGAGGAGGAGGTCGCCAACTCAACCAGGGCACCGCCAGCACCTCAGAAGGAAGGGTTAGCATGGCCGAAATGTGGAAAAGCTTTGTCAGCACGCCACAACAAACAGCAGCACCAGCAGCTCAGATGGAACGTCTTAGCAGGAGGCAGCATTTTACCAACATGGTGGAGCAGTATGTGTGCACACGCCTACATGTAGTGAATGAGGGGTCTGCCCCCTTCAACTTCTGGGTCTCCAAATTGGGCACATGGCCTGAGCTTGCCCTTTACGCCTTGGAGGTGCTGGCGTGCCCTGCAGCCAGTGTATTATCTGAACGGGTATTTAGCACGGCTGGGGGTGTTATAACAGACAAGCGCAGCCGCCTGTCCAGAGACAATGTGGACAAGCTCACGTTCATTAAAATGAACCAGGCATGGATCCCACGGGACTTTTCCGTACCTTGTGCAGAATAGCAATGGATACCGACCTTACCCAGCCATTGTTCCATTTTTGCTCTTTCTCACTCTTTTGGGGTGTACCCTCATTTAAAATTTGTGAATAGAAGCAGTGTTGGCTACCTCGTCCTCCTCCTCAGGGCCAGATTAACGTAGGGGCTATTGGAGCTGCAGCTCCATGCAGGCCCCTACCTTTTATATAGGCCCCGGGTTGGCCATATTCACTGTGACCGCTCTTCTGTCACTTGTAAACACAGAAGTCTGGCTTCTATGCTCGCTTCCCCAGGCAGCACCCTCAGAACCTCCCCACACAGCGCGAAGGCCGGACAAGGAGGGACAGTTGCCGATGCATGGATGTGTTTATGGGCTTCAGAGACAGCATCCCATGTTGAATTAGGCATGCATGGCTGCACCCTTCCTCCTCTGGGTGCATGCCAAGGCATGGCCCTTAAGGCCCTTCAAAATCCTCAGCACCAAGACCATGATGCTCTTAATCCGGCCCTGGTCCTCCTCCACCGCCGCTTCCACCTACACCGCCCATAGGTGTGCGCAGCCTATTGCATTAGGGTGTGCACCCCAAAGTTGAAATACACATGCATGTGTTTGCCTACATGTACATGGCCCCGATACATTACTCTCCCTGCTGGCAAAGAGAAATAGAGCAGAGCAGGTGCGAGGGAGATCTTTCCCATCTCCTCACTGGCAAACAGAGCGATAATGCTATGTGCCCTAGGTGATTAGGGTGTGCCCAGGTACACCAGGCACACCCTGTGCGCACGCCTATGACACCGCCACATCCACCACCACCTCAACCTCCCTCCTACTCCTTATGGGCCTCGTCCTTCAGAGATGAAGAACATTGTTTTATTTTTCTGTTTTTTTTTTGTTGTTAAGTTATTTCCCTATCCACATTTGTTTGCAGAGCACTTGCCATGCTCTTAACTACGTTTTGCTGCCATTTGCAGCACTCTAGCCCTTTCCATTGGTGTTTTAGAGCCATTTTAGTGCCTTAAAGTTCGGGTCCCCATTGACTTCAATGGGGTTCGGTGTCCGGGAAAAGTTCGGTAAAAGTCCGGGACACGGACCCGGACTTTTTTTTAAAGTTCGGCCGAACCCGTCGAACACGGACATCTAGGTGTCCGCTCAACCCTATTGGTAACGTTTCGGACTCCAAAGTTAACGTCCTTCCTCATACAGAAATACATCTAAATCTCTATACAAATACAAAGGCTTATATATGCTCAATATCAATTAAGAATCCACAAGTCATCAATCATTAATTAATTCACACAGGTATCTCCAATTAGTCATTAAGAAGACTGAGATAAAATTACAAAGCTTGGATCCTTCCCTACGTATAATTAGTCATATCCAGTAGGGATGATCGAACGGTTCGGGTCCACCATCGGTTCGGCCCGAACATTGGGTGTTCGAGGTTCGGCTAAATTTAGAACTTTTTGCCCAAAAAGTTCAGAATTCGGCAACCAGAACTGACCAAAATGCAATACTTCAGGAAATGGGCTTTAAAAGCCCGTGATTGGACCAGAACCATTAGCAAAAGCCAATTGAGGGGGCAGGAGAATGCTAGGAATGTGATTGGAGTGACTAGGGGGTCCCTAGACCAATCATTAGTGAATACGCCCCCCAGTATATAAGATCGCCCCCGTCATATTCCTAGCATTGTTATACTGGACATGGAAGAGAGTGGAAGCATTTCTGTTAATTTTACTTTAAAAGTGTCATTTAGCATTTATTAGTGTGAGGAAAGGGATATTTAGTGTAGTTAGAGTGCTCCTTTACACTTACGTTAGCTTCAAAAATTTAGTTTCTGTAGGGAAAGTGTTAAGTGTAAGGGGACCATAGTGTAGTGTAGGGTTAACTGACAGTGACTGCTATGGAAGGGTGACAAAACCCTTCCATAGCAGGGTGACCGCTATAGAGAAATGATAATTTCTCTGAATTGCTTCGGGACAGGAATATGGCTTCTCACCAGCCAAGCATTTTTCATGCTGCAGGGGCTGCCACTGCCAGTGCTTTTTTAAGGACATGTTTGATGTCAGACATGACATCTGAACATGTGTATAGGGGGTATATACACATATATGTCTGTATATATACCCCTAGACATATATAGGTGTGATAGTAGCAGAAATATATGCTTGCGCTAATGAAATCATTTACAGTAATATATTTCTGCTACTATCACACCTATATATGGCTAGGTGTCTATATACATATAATTATGTGTGTATATATACCACTATACACAAGTTCAGATGTTTTGCCTGCCTCAAAAGAACCCCAAAAAATGCAAAAAAAAAACGCTAGCGTCAAAAAAAAATGCCCAGGTGTGTTTTTGCTGGCATTTTTTGGGGGTTTTTGGAGGCAGGCAAAACATCAGAACTTGTGTATAGTTGTGTATATACACACATACATATATTTATATACACACCTAGACATATATAGGTGTGATAGTAGCAGAAATATATGCTTGCGCTAATGAAATCATTTACAGTAATATATTTCTGCTACTATCACACCTATATATGGCTAGGTGTCTATATTCATATAATTATGTGTGTATATATACCACTATACACAAGTTCAGATGTTTTGCCTGCCTCAAAAGAACCCCAAAAAATGCCAAAAAAAACGATAGCGTAAAAAAAAAATGCCCAGGTGTGTTTTTGCTGGCATTTTTTGGGAGTTTTTGGAGGCAGGCAAAACATCAGAACTTGTGCACAGTACCACTATACACAAGTTCAGATGTTTTTCCTGACTGCAATTTTCAATAATTGGCTTTTTTATCAAAAATGACAATTTTTAAGAACTTTTTTTGTGTGATTAATAGTTAATGGGGCATGACCCAGAACCCTAGGCACTTTTTAGGGGCATTTATTGGGTTTTAGGGCTTAAAAATTGTGTTTTTTGATTACCGAAGTTCGGGTCCCATTGATTTCAATGGGGTTCTGAAATCCGGGCCGAACTTTCGGGAAGTTCGGATGTTCTGGCCGAACCGAACTTTTCAAAAGTTCGATCATCCCTAATATCCAGTATATTCTGTCCTAATAGTAAAGGAATAGAAACATATTTATCAATAAAAAAAACTCCACAAAAACATGTTTCTCAATCAATGAAATAACACAATTGATCTTATATTGCGGTATTGGATATAGCTGTCACTGTTGAAGGTGTAGAACACATCTATAGGTGTGTTTAAAGACCAAAATAATTTAAAAAAAAAATGATTTACAAAAATAAACACAAATCAAGTTCCGAATTTAACCCCTTTGGTTGTAAAGTGTCTAAGAAGTGAATCCACTGGATTTCACGTTTCATAAGTTGTAGTTCACGATTTCCTCCCCTTCTATTTCTAGGTATATTATCAATGACCATAAACCTCAATTGGGACACTGAGAGTCCTTTCTCCAAAAAGGGTCTCGCTAATGGCAACTGAATTAATTTGTCCTTAATTGAGTATTTATGTTGGGCATTGCGATCTTTAACTTTTTGGGTGGTTTCACCAATGTAATATAAGCCACAGGGGCATTTGATAATATATTGTATATAACATATGAAGACTGGCATGAAAAGTGATCCTTGATTTTTATATCATATCCCTTGTGTGGATGCATAAAGTTTTTACCTTTTATCATTGAATTGCATTGAATACAGCTCAGACATGGATAAGAGCCTGTATTTTTTGGTCCTAAAAATGTTGTAATAGGACTAGGATCAACATACTGGTCAGTCTTCACTAACCTGTCACGTAAAGTTCTGCCTTTTCTATATGATGGTAGTGGGGGGTACATGAAATTCCGGGATATTTGGATAATTTTCTCCCTATATAGACCAGTGTTTCTTAACAATTTTCTGTATTTTAGTAGAGAATGGGTGAAATTGTGACACAAATGGGATCCTTTTTTGAAAACCTTGTGAGTTTGTAAATGTCATTACTTGTTTTTGTTCTTTATTAATTATCTCTGAAGGATATCCCCTTTGTGTCAGTTTCTCACCCATCTCTTTCAATCTTATTGCACACGGTTCTGGGTTGGTTACTATTCTTTTAACTCTTGTAAGCTGGCTTCTAGGGATAGATTTAAAAACACCAGTTGGATGAAAACTGTTATAATGTAAAAGTTGATTTTTGTGAAAATAAAGTAAATTAATGCTGCGCTATGGTGGTGCTAGAGTGCAACTCAAAGTGCTGCTGTGCAAAAATCAGAAGGATTCTTTAACGTGACAATGCAAAAGAACAGCGCAAAATGGTTGTGATTGGCATAAAGAGTGTGATGATAAATCACCAACAATACATAAAAAAATATAAATATATAAGACAGATATGACCTGAACCCTGTGCAATAAATATCAATAAAAAAGAATCAATATTATACACCCTGTGCGGTGAATATAAAAGTCCATGGAAATTGTAATAAAAAGTCAATCAAAACATAACATATAAAATCCAAAGTTCTTCAGCAAGTAGCCAGTGAAAGATAGTCCATAAAAGGTGCTTAAGTGCTGGAAAATCTGTGCAAAATCATGCTGCCATTGTGTGGTGAAAAACGGTGACTTTCCTCTCCCCCAGGATGTTACACTTACCGGACAGAATGGACCCCGAGACAGTATTGTGTAAGGGTCACACAGGCTTAGTCCAGTAAGGAATCCAGGCAAATATCCTTTAGACTGATTAGAGCCACCAAGGTACCTCCAATGAATAAACTCAGCAGGATAAGGGACCTCAGCTGTAGAGAAGAAAGCTCTGCTCCTCCGACTGTCACAGCTCAACTCAAATATTAGGGCAACTTTTCCAATTGCAATACTTCTGTTATGACATTGTCCATGTGCTGGGACTAAACTAGTTTGTGCACAACTAGTATGTCTTTTGTGGCTGCAAATATGACCTAAAGTTTTTAAAAGTTCGCCTCCCATTAAAGTCAATGTGGCCCGCCGCGAACTCGCGGTTCGCGGACTTTTGAGAAAATTTTCGGCTGACGTTCGCGAACCTCCCCTGCCGATGTTCGTCCATCTCTACTGAACTGTAGCTGATAACTATGGCAGAACTTCTTCCTTTGTTGCTGTTATATTCTCAGTCTGCAGTTTGGACATGATTAAATTGAATATTCATTAGTGCAGTAGTGCAGAGGCCATCTTTAAGGTGACCACTTTACAATGCTTGTCTATGAAGTGTATCCAGTGGAGGGGCAGTCATCTTGGTTGGGCCTGAATCATTCCTGGAAAACAGTGATTGGCTGATGCAACAAAGCAAGAGGAGTGTGTCAGCAGATTGGCGAGGGAAAAAGAAGGGTGCAGCCTTAAAGCTAGCAGGGTTGTTGGAAAAGGACAGAGCTGCTGACTGAATGGAAGCCTTCAAAAGCAGACCACAGTCAAGTGTGACCAGAGAAACGCAAAGAGACTGCTCATCGTGTGGCGGCTGTGTAATCAGACTGTACTAGAGAGAGTATTCCCGCTGCTTATAAGAAATGAAAAGAAGGACTGTCTCAAGATTAAAAGAGAGAAAAATCACAAAAAATCCACTCCTCTGCAGATAGTGCTACATGTGGATCTGAGACTATTTACTAGCCTTTTTTGTACTACTCTGTCCATGTAAATTTACCTTTTTTGTATGTTTTTTTTACCTGTGTGTATCCATCAATAAATGTGATTTTCTTTCCTGTAAGCCTCGTCACATCTCTCATTTAAAGTCCAAACCTTTTTCTTTTTGTTCATTGAACCAGGGATGGAGGCTCATGGCAGTTCCAACCGTGCGTCTCATTTAAAGTCCCAAATTGCCCCCTAGTATACATATGCGAAAAGGGATGGAGAGATTTGGCTTTGGCGAACAGGCTCATTAATTTTGTGACTGCATACTATTAGCCTACACATTTTCCCATCCCAATATGTTATGCTAAACCCCTCCCCTTGGATTAGTAGGGGGTGGTATATTTCATTTTTTGTTGCATTTAGATATATACACAACATCATTTTTATCAACTTCTTTGTTTACAGATTTACATATTACATTTGGGCACACACTGGTCCATGGGTCAGTTGGCAGCCACCAGTGTACCACGGGAGCTGCGACGCACGGCGGGTTTCCTCCCCTTCTCCCCTTGCCTTTCGGTGTGGTGGATAAGGTGGGCGGTGCTGCCTTGCGTCGGCGCCACGCCTAGCGCTGGTGCGTGACGTCATTCTTGGCGCCACTGCGCCGGCGTTCTGTCCTTACCATCTCAGCGTACTTAAGCAGCCCGCAAGACAGCATGCCTATGGCGATCCTGTCTCAAAGGTGACTCTAGCTATGCACTTGCGTGATGCTGGGACCGCAGTGCAGTGCCACATCCGGCGGATACGGGACACATGTGCTTTAGTATGGGTTTATCTCATGGTAATTGTTTCTTGCATACTTTCTTCTGTGTCTCACTTTCTGGCTATTTTTCCATGATTTTCAGCAATGGGTTTTTGGCATCCCTTCCCTCCCTATGATCTGCACCAGCTCACACCCTTTCTTTTGGATTTTTCACTCTGTCCTAATCTCTTTATATATATCTTATCACGTGGTCTCATTCAATTCTCCTTGTGCCACCAGCCTTTTATACTATTTCCATTTCATTTCTCACAATCTACTTGGTGTCACATGTATTTCTCTCTCAATTCATTTCTGCCTCATTCATGCACATTTTCACCATGGTAGCAGCACCATGATATTTTAATTTAATTTACACAGATATATTCTTTACATATACTTACTATATATATTTTTTACGTATTTTTACAGATAGCTTCCTTTTTGCTGCTACACATATAAATTTCATTCCATTCACTTCAGCCCACACTCCCCATGTGTATGACGTTTTGTGTATCCTTGTTAGTAATTTTGTAACTTTTATAAAGATATTATTGTTACTTTGTATAAGTTTGTAATCCATCTGTTTCTCTATGTTATTGTGCGCAGGATTGCTATTTAGCTTACACATGAGGAAGCAGCCACAAATCGGCGGGGAAAGTTTTTAAGAAGAATCTGTTAGGTATCTTTTGTTTGCTGAGATTAAGGCCCACACAGGCCTAAAACGCAGTGTGGAAGCAAACGTGGTATTCTTGTCCTGCACTAAATAAAGAATTTCTGCCTGTCTCAAAGGGTTGGTGAAGAAAAAGAAGGGTGCAGCCTTAAAGCTAGCAGTGGTGTTGGAAAAGGACAGAGCTGCTGACTAAATGGAAGCCTTCAAAAGCAGACCACAGTCAAGTGTGACCTGAAAGACGCAAAGAGACTGCTCATCGTGTGGCGGGTGTGGGATCAGACTGTACTAGAGAGAGTATTCCCGCTGCTTATAAGAAATGAAAAGAAGGACCGTCTCAACAAGATTAAAAGAGAGAAAAATCACAAAAAATCAACTCCTCTGTGGATAGTGCTAAGTCAAACTGCCTCACCAAGGCTCCTCTGTAAAGTGCAGTCCTTACTCTAAATGTGAAAGTCTTTAGGTTGGAGCATATATAGCAGTGGATAAATTAAGGTTGGGTATGCCTGGAGGGAGCCCATTCCCTGGTGCAGGTACAGGTGTAGGGACACATTAGAAGCCCAGAAAGAGCATAATGACATTAAAGCAATCCAATGCTTCCCCACACCAAACCCATATAATTAGCTTTTAAAGGGAGGTGTGCATGGAAAGGCATTTCACGATAAAAACAAACAAAAAATTTCCCAGCACACCAAACTAGCCTGGTAACATTGCTGGGAACATTGAATGCCCTGACTGTTTTTAATTGCCTGCTATACCTCCTTCGTCCTGGCCACCCCTACCTCCATGTTTAAGCCCCATCAGGGTAATGGCCACATGCAAGGGCTATCCAGAAAGCCAGTTTGGCTAAATAAAATATCAATGTGACGTCATCAGTTTGTGGCCTTGCTTCTATGTTTGCTGCAGAACTTTTTAATAGGTAGTATACTTAGGCACTTTGTCAAGTTTTTATTGCTGTCTGTGTCCCTTCTGGGGAGATACAGACTCTCTATTTGGGGTGCTGCTCCTCCTCCAGCTGAGTTCCCTTTTGCCTGTGTTGCAATGTCTTTTCAGAAATTCTTCAGAAATACAAATATATGCAAAAAAAATACAATTGTTTTATTTGTACAGTGTTAAAAGTTCCAAATCAAGAAGCAAAACAATCAAGATATCCTGCTGGGATAAGTCAGCCAGATGTCCTCAGAAGTTGCAGTATACCCATAAAACATACAGTACAATCATTTGCTTATTTGACTGTTAATAAACATATTGGGCAACAATTGGACAACAATTATCTAAAGTCTATAAAACTGAAAAAAAAAGAAAGAAATGTGAACCATTTGGAATTACCTGTATTTCTGCACTAACACCTTCTATTTTTTATTTAACCACAGTTAGATAATAGAGTAACACCATACATGTAAACTTATAACACACAAACAAAAATGTAAAATTTTCATATCTTTATTGAACACATTATTTAAATATTCAATGTCTAGACAGAAAAGACAATGTGAACCCCTGTTTTACTTGTAAATCTTTCTTTGAAGTAATATCATCCACAAAAAGCTCCTGGTAGCTGTTAATCAGACTTGTGCATCGTTGGCAGGAACGTCAGATAATTTCTGTCTTCAAAAGTATTTCAGTTCATTGATTTTTATAGGATTCCTTTTATGAACGGGTTTCTCAGAGCCATGCCACAGCATTTCAATTTGTTTGAGATTTTGCCTAGGACTCAGCCACTGCATGATACACATTTTCTTTTGTTTATGCTATTGCTATCTGTTGTTTTTAGCCCCCGTTCACATAGGGGCGAAGCTACTTCACACCGCGACCTCTGAGGTCGCGGTGCGAGCAGCGCGCCGCGACCTCGGGGCGGCCGCCACGGACTTCATAACATTGAAGTCTATGGCGGTCGCCTCCGGGTCGCCCCAAAGAAGCTCCGGACCCTTTTTCTAAGTCGGAGCGACTTGTTGCGGCTCCTATTAGAACGGGTCCGCAGCTTCCCTATGGAAGGCGACCTGTGAGGCGACCAGGTTTTTTTTTTGTTTAATACATATTTATTAACCGCTTGCCAGTTCATATTTATTAACCGCTTGCTAGTTTTAATGCGGCAGGTTGGCTCTGTACCGCAAAACAATGTACCTGCACGTCTCTTCTCAGGACCGCTAGCGGGAGCGCGTGCCCATTCGCCACAAAGGAAGCTAATTAGGGGGTCCGGTGGCCGCGATTGCTGCCGGGCACCCGCGATCGCTCCCCGTGACAGAACAGCGATCTGCCATTGTAGATACGGCAGACTGCTGTTCTCTCAGTTATGAACAGAGGGATCCTGTGTTCCTCTTATTTAGGAACAGAGGTCTCTGTGTTCATGCAGCAAGCCCATCGCCCCCACAGTTAGAAAGCACCCCCTGTGGCAGTGATGGCGAACCTTGGCACCCCAGATGTTTTGGAAATACATTTCCCATGATGCTCAACTACACTGCAGAGTGCATAAGCTTCATGGGAAATGTAGCTCCAAAACATCTGGGGTGCCAAGGTTCGCCATCACTGCTCTAGGGACACATTTAACCCTTTGATCGCCCCTGGTGTTAAACCCTTCCCTGCCAGTGTCATTAGTACAGTAACAGTGCATATTTTTAGCACTTATTACTGTAGTAATGTCACCTGTCCCTCCAAAAGTGTCAAAAAGGTCAGTTAGGTGTCCGATCTGTCTGCTGCAATGTCGCAGTCCCACTAAAAATCGCAGATCACCGCCATTACTAGTAAAAAAAAATGACATACAGTAAATCTTTCCCCTAGTTTGTAGACGTGATAACTTTTGCACAAACCAATCAATATACACTTATTGGGATTTCTTTTTTTACTAAAAATACGTAGCAGAATACAAATTGGCCTAAAATGATGAAAAAACTTGATTTTTATTTATTTTATTTTTATATTGGGAATGTTATATAGCAGAAAATAAAAAAATATTATTTTTATTTTTTTGTTTTGTTTTTCAGAATTGTCGCTATATTTGTTTATAGTGCAAAAAATATAAATCGCACAGGTGATCAAATACCACAGGTTACAGAGCCACATGACCACGCAATTGTCACCTAAAGTAACGCAGTGCCGTATTGCAAAAAATGGCCTGGTCAATAAGGGGGTAAATCCTTCCGGTCCACATGTGGATTTTACATGAAGAGAATAAACAATCAACAATAAGGCAATCGATTATGATCAAAAGTATAAGGAAAACATGAGTAACAAATGTCTTTCAGTAGACTCATGAAGAATCACAATACATCCATTGAGTAAACATATTGACAAAATATTTTTATTATAAAAAAGAAAATGGTAAAAATACAGAGGAATAAGAAGGTAGGGGGTAAAGGGAAGAGGATCATAATCTTGACCTATTTTTGAATACAATATGGTAATCCATTGGACTATATAACAGTTCATATAAATACCCTTTATGCATATTTAGTGATAATTTCGATGTAAATGGTATATGTTTTGAAAACAAACCAACAGGCTCATATTTTGGTATGGTAATTAGGGTAGTCATGTTTAATTCTCTTTGGAGAAGAGACGATTGAGGGGGGATATGCTATCAATGTACAAATACTGTACTGGTGACCCTAGCATAAGGAACAAACTATTCAGACAGGAGATACAATATGACACGTGGCCACTCACTAAAACTAGAGGAAAGGCGGTTTAACCTTAAAGTGCGTAAGGGGTTCTTCACTGTAAGAGCTGTAAGGATGTGGAATTCTCTTCCACAAGCAGTCGTATCAGCAGGGAGCATTGATAGTTTCAAAAAACTATTAGATGGACACCTTAAAGACCACAACATACAGGGGTATACAATGTACGGTTAAAAGCAAACACACACACACACATCATAGGTTGAACTGGATGGACTGATGTCTTTTTTCAACCTCACTAACTATGTAACTATGTAATCTGGAGGTCCATAAGACATATACCGTATGTCAGTTTTCTGTAACCATTGACCATCAGAAAGAACATTTCTTTGTTTTCAATGTATGAGAGTTTTGAATGCATTAAAAAGATGAGTGATGGAGTACTTATATTGACCTATCAATTCATAAAATAACAGCTTCATCATTTTATGCTGAGCCCAGTTAACAGTAAGTCTCCTTTCACACTATGTCGGATCCGACTTTGGGGCTACCTGTGAAGTCACGTGCAGCGCGACTCCGGTGCGACTTGCACGGACTTCATAAAATGAATGTCTATGCAAGTCGCTCCAGGTCGCCCCGAAGTAGTACAGGACCCTTTTTCTAAGTCAGAGCGACTTGTGTCACTCCTATTAGAACCGGTCCTGTACTACACTATGGGACGCGACGGTGCGAGACTTGTCAGGCTGACCAAGTCACCTGACAAGTCGGACTAGTATGAATGGACACTAATGGTGACTTTCCAAAGTGAACATTTATTCTACTTTATTTGTTTAGTCAACAGTCTCCATTCCTTTAGTAAATCAACCTTTTGGGCTATTTAACTACATGCCAGTTTAGAAATGCCTTTTGTTTAAAAATATGATGTGGTATGATAACTTACTTACCGTCATATAAAAATATTAGATAATGAAGTTAGTTACTGTGGGTTAGAGCCGAGTATAAACATTCATACAGTGATTGAAAATTAAATGAAGAAACTACAGTAAAATAATTCAGTTCTTGTAACTGTACTATATTTTTGGTGCTGTTTCAGTTTGACCTTCACATTTTAATTGTCTTTAAATATTTACATAGGTCACATAAATACAAACAGCACTTTACTATTCATGGTCTGTTACATCTGCTGTAATATGGGCCATTTTACAGATACATCATAATAATTTTATGGAAGTGTTCTGGCTTTATCTCTCTGGTGATCCTTAACTAAAACTACAGACAACAAATTTATTTACTACTTTGCCCGCAGCCTTATTCTTGACTTTCTCTCAAAGGAGGAAATATAATACAATTTCATTTTAGTGTTTTTCCCTTGACCATCTTATAAAGTGCTGCTGTTATGATTGATATACAGGGAAAATCTTTAGTGCATATGTAGCATGGTTTTAGACTTTTACATGTTCTGTGAATGCATTATGTAAATGAATATACATCTTGTCCATAATGCAAAGCTTTCTTTGTATCACATTTCTTTTAAGTCTAATTGAATTTTCAGTTTAACCACTTCTGGACCGGAAGAATTTACGATTTTTTTTTTTTCGATTCGCCACTGCGTTACTTTGACTGACAGTTGCTCAGATGTGCAAGGCTGTTCCCAAATGAAATCCATGTCCTTTTTTCCCATAAATAGAGCTTTCTTTTGGTTGTATTTGATCACCTGTGCAATTTTTATTTTTTGCGCTATTAACAAAAAAAGAGCGACAATTCTGAAAAAAAAAAAAAAATAATAATAATATTATATATATATATATATATATATATATATATCTTCTGCTATATAACATTCCCAATAAAATAAAAGTAAAAATCAAATTTTGTTAATCATTTTAGGCCAATTTGTATTCTGCTACATATTTTTGGTAAAACAATAAACCCAAGAAGTGTATATTGATTGATTTGCGCAAATGTTATAGCGTCTACAAGCTAGGGTAAAGATTTATGTCATTTTTATTTATTTAATTTTTTTACTAGTAATGGTGGTGATCAGCGATTTCTAGCGGGACTGCGACATTGCAGCGGACAGATCGGACACCTAACTGACATTTTTGACACTTTTGGGGGGACCAATGACATTGCTACAGTATTCAGTGCTAAAAAAATATGCACTGTTACTGTACTAATGTCAAGGTCATGAAAGAATAAGCCCCCGTTCACATAGGGGTGACGCTACTTCGCACCGCGACCTCGGAGGTCGCGGTGCGAGCAGCGCGCCGCTACCTCGGAGCGGCCGCCACGGACTTCATAACATTGAAGTCTATAGCGGTCGCCTCCGGGTCGCCCCAAAGAAGCTCCGGACCCTTTTTCTAGGTCGGAGCGACTTGTGTCGCTCCTATTAGAACGGGTCCACAGCTTCCCTATGGGAGGCGACCTATGGCGACCTGTGAGGCGACCAGGTCACCTCACAGGTCGCCCTAGTGTGAACCGGCACTAAATCAGAGAAGTGGCCCTATGGGATTGTCATCCCTAACACCCATTTGTTTTATAAATACATTTTACTTTTAATAGAGGGCTATGATGATTATTAAGTACATGTCTCTCTATGGCTGCTTTGCTGGTTCTGTTTTGTGTTTCAGGTGACAAGCTGCCTGCTGTTGCTAGGAAGATTTACCTCAGCTGCTGAGCACTGGATTGGTGACAAATGTTTTGGCGGGAAACATCTAGCCAATGAGTGTAACCTTGTATTTATATCCTCTTTTCACTGAGCGGAGTCAGCATTTACCTCAGGTCTGTCAGCGGGACTCACCTCTGGATTCTCCTTAGCCTTCCTTCTGGATCTTTTGACCTGCTCTCCCACCCTCCTTCTCCCTTTGTTATTTTCTCTCATTGCGGTCCACCTTTTTGTGGGTAACGTCACCCACTTTGTGGGTGGACAGTGGTTGGTACGCTGTTATTGGTATCATATATTGCTGCTTAAATCTTAGTGACTAAGCATGTTGGTCTGTTTATGGTTAACAGCGGTTCTGTTTGATATTAAAAGTTAAAGTTAATTTCATAATTAAAATTGTTTTAAACCCAATAAAGGGGCCACGGCCTAAACCTTTCCATAATCCTTGTGTGTTTATTTTATATTTTAGGTATTTTCTTATGGTATGATGGGTGTTAATGGGGTGTATAATTCCATGACACTGGCAGGGAAGGGGTTAACACCAGGGGCGATCGAAGGGTTAAATGTGTGCCTAGGGTATGCTTTCTACCTGTGGGGGGATGTATTTACTGGATGAACACACAGAGACCTTTGTTCCTAAATAGGAGGAACACAGGATCCCTGTGTCCATCACTGACAGAACAGCGGTGTGCCGTGTTCTCACCACCATTCTATCTCTCTGGGAAGCCATCAAGGGTATCCGGCGGACATCGCGGCCGCCAACCCCGCTGATAGGCTCCTCTTGTGGCCAATGGGCATGCGAGTGTGCCTCCAGTGGCGTGTGTGCCCCCCACTAGCAGTCCCACAAAGCAAAGTACAGGAACATCATTTCGCGAGACAGAGCCGACCTGCCACAGTATAACACTCATCAGAAGTCCATCTGGCTTGTTGGAAAATATTTCTCGATCAGCGGCTGCAGCCGCTGATTAGTGCATTCTGACGGTGGAGAGTCCCCATAACTATTTGAGGATATCTCACCCTCTACCAAAAAAAAAAAAACGATGAAACCGCCTTAGAAGCTCTGAAAAAGGGTGGCATCTCAAATATATAGGGGTTTCCATATAGGTTTCTTTTTTATTACCAGTGGCAAACTATGCAGGTACTAACAAACTTCAAGGTCCTTCCTAGTACACCAAAATCTCCCAAGACAAATTACAAAGACCTTTTCACCATATATTCCACAAGAGGAACACAGATACCAGCCTGTGTATAAGTCCACCTTCATATTATTTACATTCTTTTTGACTTATCTTTGGGCTTCCAATACAGCTTTGATGTGCTTTTCGTCCCACATCCAGCTAAGCATTAGCATGCTAGAGCATTTTTCCATGTTCCTATATAAAGTACAACATAAAGGTTTTTTTTACTTTTGTATTTATCAGGAGTCTGTGCTGTTACCTGATCTTCTTAACTAGTTTTTACCTTTAACCACTTAAGCCCCGGAAGATTTTACCCCCTTTCTGACTAGGGCCTATTTTACGATTCGGCACTGCGTGACTTTAACGGACAATAACAATATTTTTCACATTTTTTTATATGAAATTCCCAAAAGAAAATGTAAAAATCTAAATTTTTTTAACATTTTAGGCCAATTTGTTTTATGCTACCTATGTTTGGAAAAAAAAAAAAAAAAAAATCGCAAAAAGCGTATTTTGATTGGTTTGTGCAAAAGTTATTGCGTTTATTAACTAAGGGAAAGATTTTTGTAATTTTTGTTGTTTTTTTTTAACGAGTAATGGCGGCGATCTGCAATTTTTTTTTGTGGGACTGCGACATTGCGGCGGACCGATCGGACCCTTGACTGACATTTTTGACACTTTTGGGGTTACCAGTGACATTACTGCAGTAATCAGTGCTATACATATGCACTGTTACTTTAAAAATGACACTGGCAGTGAAGGAGTTAACTTTATTGTAGAGGGAGTGGGTTAAGTGTGTCCCTAGGGGCGTGTTTCTAACTGTGATTGGCTGTGGCTACATGTGTAAGAACAGAGATCAACGGTCCTACATAGTAGAACCGTGTGATCTCCATTCTTACACAGGGAAGAATGACAGGCGGCTTTGTTTACATTAGCCGCCTGCCTTTTTTCCGGTGTAACGGAATATCGCGAGTGCCCGGTGGACATCGGGATCGCCAGGCACACTCGCGGGGGGGTCCGTGACTGCGCGGGATTGGGAGCGCGCCTCATAGACCTACATCGCTTTGCCTGTGAGGGGCTGACCGCCGCAGTAAATAGTCGCGCGGCGGTCGGCAAGCGGTTAATAACCCACAGACTTACTATGATGGGTTTATGCTTATATTCCAGGTATATACAAATCTTCTATACCTTTTGCACATATAATTGCACTCTTTTTGCCTTATCTTATAAAACTTCATGGTACTCAACCATGTTAGCTGCATTTTATTTACAATATCTTGACACTCACCTGGGAAGTCACATATCTCTGACCAACCAGGTTTAAGCAGTGAAAATGTAAGTTCTTGTCAAAAATATACTGTACAGCCAAACATCCTAAATACTAACTACGTCTACAACATAAAAAAAAGCCATCCACAACACTTCCCCCAGCTTCATCATCAACGTTGTCTCAACATATCTCCCAAATCATCCACTCCACTCCTCACAAGACCTCCTTCTTTATAGCTCCCTGGTTACCTCCTCCCATGCTTCCCTCCAGGACTTCTCCAAAATCTTTCATATTTTTAGGTACCCCTTATCCCAAGTTGTCCAGTTATCTCCTACCCTATCCACCTTATGATGATCGCTGAAAACTAATTTATTCAGAGAAGCCTACCTACCACTAAAAACTGTTTGTGGACTAGCTCCATATGCTCATCCCTCACAGCTATACCCTTTTGTACCAGCTCCCCACCGATTTAGATTGTTAATTCCACAAGCAAGACTCACTTATCCTTCAGTATAGAACTATACTGTAACTCTACTATCTTCCTTTCTATTGTAAAGAGCTTAGCAAACTGTTGTAGCTATATATATCCAATATAATAATAATATTAAGAAGAAGAAGCTGATCATATGGAACACCTATACAGGTAAATCTGGTGATCCACCAAAAGCTTGTCATTCATAGACCACAACTTTGTTCCCCTAAGGAGTATACCTATAGTTACATAGTTACATAGTTAGTGAGGTTGAAAAAAGACATCAGTCCATCCAGTTCAACCTATGATGTGTGTGTGTGTGTTTGCCTTTAACCGTACATTGTATACCCCTGTATGTTGTGGTCTCTAAGGTGCTCATCTAATAGTTTTTTGAAACTATCAATGCTTTCTGCTGATACGACTTGCTTGTGGAAGAGAATTCCACATCCTTACCGCTCTTACAGTGAATAACCCCTTACGCACTTTAAGGTTAAACCGCCTTTCCTCTAGTTTTAGTGAGTGGCCACGTGTCTTATTGTATCTCCTTTCTCTGAATAGTTTGTTCCTTATGCTAGGGTCGCCAGTACAGTATTTGTACATTGATATCATATCCCCCCTCAATCGTCTCTTCTCCAGAGAAAATAGGTTCAGTGCTTGTAGCCTTTCCTCATAGCTGATGTCCTCCATTCCCCTAATCATTTTTGTTGCCCTTCTCTGGACTTTCTCAAGTTCCAGCACATCCTTCCTGAGAACCGGTGCCCAGAACTGGACAGCATACTCCAGATGTGGCCGGACCAGAGTCTTGTAGAGTGGAAGAATAATCTCTTTATTTCTGGAGTGAATCCCCTTTTTTATACAACCCAGTATTCTGTTGGCTTTGCTTGCGGCGGCTTGGCATTGCATGCCACTGCCAAGCCTGTTGTCTACCAGTACCCCCAAGTCCTTTTCCATCCTAGACTCACCCAGAGGTTTCCCCCCTAGTGAGTAGCTTGCTTTCTGGTTTCTGGCCCCCAAGTGCATTACTTTACATTTTTCAACATTAAACCTCATCTGCCATGTAGTTGCCCACCCCGTTATTTTGTTCAGGTCCGCTTGCAAGGTTTCCACATCCTGCATAGAAGATATTGGCAAGCCTAGTTTAGTATCATCTGCAAATACTGAGATTGTACTAGATATCCCCTCCTCTAGATCATTTATGAATAAATTAAACAGGATTGGTCCCAGGACAGAACCCTGGGGGACCCTACTTTCCACACCCGCCCAATCCGAGTACTCCCCATTAATCACCACCCTCTGGACTCTCCCTTGGAGCCAGTTCTCTATCCAGGTACTCACCTTATGGTCCATACCTACCTTCCTTAGTCTGTACAGTAAGCGTTTGTGGGGAACGGTGTCAAAGGCCTTTGCAAAGTCTAGACACACCACATCCACAGGTTTTCCCTTATCTAGGTGGCAGCTCACTTCATCGTATAACCTAGTTTCTATTCCTAGTAAGGCTATGATACAAAATTATTTCAAAACCCCAGGGTATTTGTACACTTTAAGTATTTCTCCTGAAATTTTCTGCATCCATTGTACATTATCCATGACTGTGTCATACAAGATACATACTGTATATACACCAAAAATGTCGTACACGTGTATCTTTACTGATTTTACCTGATTCAGTTATGTGTATATTGTTTCATTGAAAACCTTGGTTTGTAGATAATCTTATTCACAGTATTGGTTCTGGGAGATACTCCCACACTAAAGATACAGTATTTGATACCAAGTCCCACTTATCAATAATGGATAAACCTCACTAACCCCGCACCTTCCTTTGGGAATCTGTTTATGAGGTGTCCTTTGCAATGTATTGTGATACTCTGTCAGCACTAATTGTTTTATCCATCTGATAAACTCTGAGTTGAGATTTAAGACACCTATTGTGCTTGAGATACACTATATTGTCAAAAGTATTGGGAAACCTGCCTTTACACGAAAATTAACTTTAATGGAGTCCCAGTCTTAGTCCATAGGGTTCAATATTAAGTTGGCCCACCCTTTGCAGCTTTAACAGCTTCAGCTCCTCTGGGAAAGCTGTCCACAAGGTTTAGGAGAAAAAAGGAAAATACAATTAATCACTTAACACAAAATAATTATTGACAAAACAATAAAATTCAAAAAATAATATACATAATCAAACATTGATGCTTACATTAATAGGTCCCCAGGAGAAAAGACTCATCTTGTATACCTTTTTATGGATCTATAAAATATACAGTACCCTGATGGAGACACTTAGGCTTATAGACACTTAGGCTTATTATAATAATGTCTAGAGGAAGATATCAGCAGCAACCATAGGGGGAGATAACGACCAGAGATAGAGTAACTAGGAAAGGACATATCATTTATTATTGTATCATACTAATAGTCAAACTTGTAAGTTTAAATTAATTGTGAGGAAGTTTGCCTTTAATAGAAAATATATAGTATATTTACCTCCCCTTTACTTCAATAGGGAAAATGACAGGGCCGTTGTAAAAATGCCTAGGATCATGAGTATACTTACATTGCAAACACGTGACATTTACTTCCTATTGGATGCTTCAGGGAACAGAAACTGACCATATCACCTTCTAAGAAGTCAATACAATAGAAAAAATTAGGTCTCAAATGAAGCAAACCCCGAAAAGTAATGCGATCCATAAATAAGGGCAAATAATTATTTACCTAAGTGTCTCCTGACAGATACATGTCTTGCTCCACCGATATCGCAATGCCAAAAGCGTTATTTCTGATCCTATTTATACCCCCCCCCCCCCCACCTCAAAACATCCAATGAGAACCTGTTTATGAGGTGTCCCTTGCAATGTATCGTGATACTCTGTCAGCACTAATTATTTTCTTCCTCTGATAAACTCTGAGTTCAGATTTAAGATACCTATTGTGCTTGAGATACGCTATATTGTCAAAAGTATTGGGATGCCTGCCTTTACATGCACATGAACTTTAACGGCATCCGCGTCTTAGTCCGTAGGGTTCAATATTAGGTTGGCCCAATCAATGCCACCCATCAGTGCCCATCAGTGCCACCTCTCATTGCCCATCAGTGCCAACTATCAGTGCCCATTAGTGCGGGATATTAGTACCTCCTCATTAGTGCCACCTCATCAGTGCCACCTCATTAGTGCCCATCAGTGCAGCTTATCAGTGCCCATCAGTGCTGCCTCATCAGCGCACATCAGTGAAGGAGGCAAATTATTTATTTTCAAAATTTACTCACAGAAAATGAGAAAACTTTTTTTTCTTCAAAATTTTCTGTATTTTTTATTTTTTTTGTAAGAAATAAAAAACCCAGCAGTGATACAAATTTCATATGGGTATAGTGTATCATGACCGTACAATTGTCATTCAAAGTGTGACAGCGCTGAAAGCTGAAAATTGGTCTGGGCAGGAAGGGGGTGAAAGTGCACTGTATTGAAGTGGTTAAAAAATAAAAAAAATTGTTTCCCTCGATGTAAATTCATCATCAATCACGCCACCCCCTGACTTGAAAAAAACAAAACAAAAACAGGAAACGCTCTGCCTTCTGGGACGGCCTTCCGCCGAATGCCTCCTTTGCGCTTTGACATTTCTTATATAGGTAAGGGGCGGGACCACCTGGTAACCCCACCCGATTGTGATGTCACAGGCCCAGCATGCACCAGTTTGTGATGTCAGACCTTACCTATATAAGAAATGTCAAAGCGCAGATCAGGCATTTGGCGGGAGGCTGTTCCAGGTGGCGGAGCATTTTTTTTTTCTGGTTGGCAGGTGGCGTGATTGGCGATTGATTTACATTGAGGGACACTATTTTTTATTTATTTATTTATTTTTTTAACCACTTCCCGACCGCCACAAGTACATATACTGCGGCGGTCAGCCCCTCACAGGCAAAGTGACGTACCGGTACGTCACTAGCCTGTGAGGCTCTGCGGAGCGGACCTACCCCCCCCCCACACGCGCGTGTGAGCGGCGGACCCGATGTCCGCCGCTCACTCACGATCGTCCGTGACAGCGGGAGAAAGGCAGAAGGCTAGTGTAAACAAACCGCCTGTCATTTTCCCCTGTGTAGGAACAGTGATCATACGGTTCTACTATGTAGGACCGTTGGATCATTGTTCCTACACCTCAAGCCACAGCCAATCACAGTTAGAATCACGCCCCTAGGGACACACACAGCCCCTCCCTCTCAAAAAAAGTTTACCCCTTCACTACCAGTGTCATTTTACAGTAACAGTGCATATGTATAGCACTGATTACTGTAGTAATGTCACTGGTAACCCCAAAAGTGTCAAAAATGTCAGTCAAGGGTCCGATCTGTCTGCCCCAATGTCGCAGTCCCGCAAAAGATCGCCGCCATTACACGTTAAAAAAAAAAACAACAAAAATAACAAAAATCTTTCCCTTTGTTAGTAAACGCGATAACTTTTGCGCAAACCAATCAAAATACGCTTTTTGCAATTTTTTTTACCAAACATATGTAGCATAAAACAAATTGGCTGAAAACGTTAAAAAATTTTGATTTTTACATTTTTTTGGGGGGGAATTTCATATAAAAAAAATGTGAAAAATATTGTTATTTTTGCAAAATTGACGCTCTTTTTTTGTTTATAGCGCATGATCAAAAAAAAAAAAATTGCACAGGTGATAAAATACCACCAAAAGAAAGCTCTGTTTGTGGGAAAAAAAGGACGTCAAATTCGTTTAGGTACAGCGTCGCACGACCGTGCAATTGTCCGTTAAAGTCACGCAGTGCCGAATCGCAAAATACCCCCTGGTCAGGAAGGGGGTAAAATCTTCCGGGGCTTAAGTGGTTAACTTGTCAAAAACCTCTCTCTTGTTTTCATCACTTTTTGACACTTTTCATCACTTTTGATGAATGGGTAGGGGTAATATGTATCCGATACTCATTCACATGGGTAAGCGAGATCTGGGGAGCCTCTGTGCTAAAGGGGGCTTTAAAATTCTGATAAGCCCCCTGCAACCACCAGCGATGGTTGTGGAGATGCGGCCCCAAAGCACCCACCCCCCTGTTGAGGAAACGTGGCCTGGTATGGTTCAGGAGCGGGGAGGCACTCGTTCGCCCCCCCCCCCCTTTCCTGGCCTGCCGGGAAAAGGGTCTGGTAAGGATTTTAAGGGGGAACCCACACCATTTTTTTTTTTACATTTTGGTGTGGGTTTTTTTTTTTACATTTTGGTGTGGGATTCCAAATCAATACCAGACTCAAAGGGGTTAGTATGGACTGGGGTGGGGTACCCCATGCCGTTTCTTTCTTTTTTTTTTTTGCAATAGCCGGGCACTGGAAATTGTACGAGTCATTTTAAATGGGATTGCTAGGCGGCGTGCTCGGACAAGGGTCTGGTAAGGATTTCAGAGGGACCCAATGCCATTTTTTCTATTTTGGAGTGGGGTTTCCCTAAAAAAACAAAACCAGACCTAGGTGTCTGGAATGGATTTTTAGGGTGTACCCTACTCCTTTAAAAAAAAATGGTGTGGAGTTCCCCTTAAAATCTTTACCAGATCCAAAGGGTTTTTTCTTTATTTTTTTAAATACCTGGGCTAGCAATTGCAACTGCGATTCAATTTAAATATGATTTGACTCATTTTTTTTCTTTAGTAATGTAATTTTTGCTGCATCATGTTTTATGCATGCTACAAATGCACCAATTTACAGGCAGACTAAGGGGGCCCCCAGACTATATATTTAAAGGGCTTTTTTCATTTTTATTGTTGCACTTTAAGCATGATTAAAAACCCTGAAAATTTTATTGTTTTTTAAAAAAAATGTATGATACATGTCCCCCAGGGCAATACCCAGACACTTATACCCCTTTAACCACTTAAGGACCAGGCCTTTTTCTGAGACTTGTTGTTTACAAGTTAAAATCTGTATTTTTTTGCTAGGAAATTACTTAGAACCCCTAAACAATAAGTATTTTTTTTAGCAGAGATCCTAGATAATAAAATGGAGATCATTTCAATACTGTCAAACTGTATTTGCGCGGCGATCTTACAAATGCAATTTTTTGGGGAAAAAATACACTTTTTTGAATTAAAATAAGAAAACAGTAAAGTTAGCCTAATTTTTTCTATAATATGACAAAGAAAGTTACGCCAAGTAAATTGATACTTAACATGTCATGCTTCAAAATTGCGCACGCTCATGGAATGGCAACAAACTTTGGTACTTAAAAATCTCCAAGGCAATGTTTAAAAAAATTCAACAGGTTTCCAGTTTAGAGTTAAAGAGGAGGTCTAGGGCTAGAATTATTGCTCTCACTCTAACAAATGCAGAGATACCTCACATGTATGGTTTGAACGTTTACATATGGTGGCGTGACTTTCGTATGTGTTCGCTTTTGCGCGTGAGCTCGGAGGGACGGGCGCTTTGCTTTTTTATTTTCTTCTTATTTATTTTACCTTTTATTTTATTTTTTACACTGTCCCTTTAAAAATAAAAAAAATTGATCCCTTTTATTCCTATTACAAGGAATTTAAACATCCCTTGTAATAGAAATAAGCAGGACAGGTCCTCTTTAATGTGAGATCTGGGGTCAAAAAGACCTCAGATCTCACACCTACAATTAAAAACAAAAAAATAAAAAATGGGCTCTTTAAGGCTGTTGGGAGGAAGCAAGGTATGACGTCGCTCTGGTCCTCCAAGGCCATAGAGTCGAGTCGGGGCCATCTTGTCCTTACTTCCTGCCTAGGACTCCATCAGACTGGATCGGTTTCCCCACTACCGACGGTGAGGAAACCGACCAGGAAGCGGCGGGAGGGGGGCACCCCTTCCGCCGTCCATAAAAGTGATCCCGTGGCGAATCTGCTGCTGGGACCACTTTTATGTTAAAGCGGACTGCCCGTTGCTTAAAAAAATACCTGGGTTATGGCAGCTATCTGCTGCCAAAACACTGGTATTTAACGTTGAAATACCGACGTAAAACTGTGGCGGGTGGTCCGTAAATGGTTAATGGCCAATTACTTGCATATAAGCCTTTCAAAATGGGCACTTTCCTGTGAAGATGTACAAGCATGAAATGATAAAACAGACTTCAACAAAGAATCCATGGGCATTTTGCATGTTTAGTGCTTAATCACAAGGATAATTTCTTCTTGAGGTCTGTTTATTTGTGCATCCCTTTACATCTGCACAATACTGTAAGTTTAACAGTCAAAATCAAATCTGGCACTGTTGGCAGGTATGTATAAGTTTGAGTTTGCAGGCTAAAAAGCTTTAAAGAGCTTTAAAGAGTGGGCAGCAGACAGTTAAATCAATTGAGTAAAAGAAAATTTTAAATTATATTTTTATTTTGCAATATGTACACTAACAATGCAAATACTTCTAACATACTACCCATAATAAATATATAAGTATATATATATATATATATATATATATATATATATATATATATATATATATAAGCGGACCTGAACAAAATTATGGGGTGGGCAACTACATGGCAGATGAGGTTCAATGTTGATAAATGTAAAGTAATGCACCTGGGTGCCAGAAACCAGAAAGCCAGCTACTCACTGAGGGGGGAACCTCTGGGTGAGTCTAGGATGGAAAAGGACGTGGGGGTACTGGTAGACAACAGGCTTGGCAGTGGCATGCAATGCCAAGCTGCTGCAAGCAAAGCCAACAGAATACTGGGATGTATAAAAAAGGGGATTCACTCCAGAAATAAAGAGATTATTCTTCCACTCTACAAGACTCTGGTCCGGCCACATCTGGAGTATGCTGTCCAGTTCTGGGCACCGGTCCTCAGGAAGGATGTGCTGGAACTGGAGAAAGTCCAGAGAAGGGCAACAAAAATAATTAGGGGAATGAAGGACATCAGCTATGAGGAAAGACTGCAAGCACTGAACTTATTCTCTCTGGAGAAGAGACGCTTGAGGGGGGATATGATATCAATGTACAAATATTGTACTGGAAACCCTAGCATATGGAAAAACCAATTCAGAGAAAGGGAATACAATAAGACGCGTGGCCACTCACTAAAACTAGAGGAAAGGCGGTTTAACCTTAAAAAACGCAGGGGGTTCTTCACTGTAAGAGCAGTAAGGATGTGGAATTCTCTTCTGCAAACAGTCGTATTTGCAGGGAGCATTGATAGTTTCAAAAAACTATTAGATGGGCACCTTAAAGACCACAACATACAGGGGTATACAATGTGTGGTTAACAGTAGACACACACACACACACGTCATAGGTTGAACTGGATGGACTGATGTCTTTTTTCAACCTCACTAACTATGTAATATATAATCGACAGTATATATGTATATATATAATATAGTAAGCTGGGGAACAGGTAGCAGGTGCAAAGCTCCCTGGGATGAGCAGTTTTCCAGGCACAGATACCAAATCCAGTGTGCTAGTGACAAACAGTGCGGTGTTTATTGGTGCTATATACAAGTCTATATACAGGTGCTGTACAGTGCTTTAAGGAAAACAAGCAGAAATAATAATAATAAACAAAAGCCTAGCCGTGTCCCGTCACTTACTATACACAATGCAGTCCCTCACAAACTCAGACTGAGCAAGCCTACAGCTTGCCAGCTTCCCAAGACACACACTGACTGTGTTACCAACCTTCTGCTCTCCTGGACAAAGGTTGTCTAAATTCCCAGGCTGGGGAGAGCACTGCTATTTGTCTCAGGTGAGATTAAATTGGCCTGCTGAAGAGGACGAAGATCCGAACTGGATCATGGCTCAGAGATCCCTAAAGGTATAGGAGAGATGCCTGGGTGATGTATAAACCCCAAACAGGACTTTTCCTGGCTCTCTCTGGGACACTCTGCTACATATCCCCCCCCCCCTTGTTTCAACCCCAGGGTTGGAACACCTGTGGCCCAACAGAAGTGAACACGGGAGAGGGCATCTACATTCCCCATCTCAACACCTGGCCTGTGTTTTACAGTGAAGGAGTAATCTTGTAGAGCCAAAAACCACTGGTTCACCCGTCTATTAGTCTCCTTCTTTTGGGCCATCCATTTCAGAGGAGCATGGTCAGTTATCAAATCAAACTGGCGCCCTAATAGATAGTACCTTAGTGCGTCCAAGGCCCACTTTATGGCTAAACATTCCTTTTCAATGACTGCATACTTTCTCTCGTGTTCATTAAGCTTTCTGCTCAGGTACACCACAGGGTGTTCTTCCCCATTGTATACCTGTGACAATACGGCCCCAATACCTACATCAGACGCATCCGTCTGAACCAAGAAATCCTTGGAGAAATCAGGGGAGTACAACACTGGCTGTGCATAAAGAGCCTTCTTTAAGACTTGAAAAGACTCCTCTGCTATTAGGGACCATTTCACCATTACTGATTCTTTCCCTTTCGTAAGGTCGGTCAGTGGGGCAGCTAGAGTTGCAAAATTCGGGATAAACCTCCTATAGTACCCTGCAATTCCAAGAAAGGCTCTGACCTGCTTCTTGTTTGCAGGACATGGCCATTCTTGGATGACTCCTACTTTGTTTAACTGCAGTTTAATGACTCCACGACCAATAGTGTAGCCCAAATACCTGGCTTCCTCTAAACCAATGGCACATTTTTTTGGGTTTGCTGTAAAACCTTCTTTGAAGAGGGAATCCAGAACAGCCTGTACACGGGGCAAGTGAGACTCCCAGTCAGTGCTATGTACCACTATATCGTCCAGATAGGCCGCGGCATACTGTCGGTGAGGTCTTAGGGTCCTGTCCATGGCCCTCTGAAATGTCGCAGGGGCATTTTGCAACCCAAAAGGCATTTTTTTATACTGAAATGAACCCTCTGGGGTAACAAACTCAGTATTTTCTTTCGCGCTACCAGTCAGGGGTATTTGCCAATATCCTTTGGTCAAGTCTAAAGTAGTTAGATAGCGGGCTTTGCCAAGTCTGTCTATAAGTTCGTCCACTCTGGGCATTGGGTACGTGTCAAACTTTGTCAATGCATTGAGTTTTCTGAAGTCGTTACAGAATCTCCAAGTACCATCCGGTTTTGGGACTAAAACGATGGGGCTTGACCAGTCACTATTGGATTCCTCAATGACATCTAGCTCAAGCATCCTTTTTACTTCTTCACTAATGTCCTTTCTCCTAGCTTCGGGAATTCGGTATGGTTTTAGCTTGACACGGACCCCAGGTTCAGTAACAATATCATGCTGAACCGTGGAAGTCGTACCAGGTAACTCTGAAAACTTCTCTCTATTCCTTATCAGGAATTCTCTAGCTTCTTGTTGTTGGGAATAAGACAGGGTGTCTGGAATCGTGACCTCAGGGACCAGAGGGGACTCAGTACCCCTAGATGTTACAGGGACGGACCTCGCAGTTAAGGCCAGCCTATCCTTCCAGGGCTTTGGTTAATATGGTAAATCTGCTCTGGCTTCCTTTTCCCTGGTTGATGCACTTTATAATTGACCTCCCCAACTCTGTCCAATACTTTGAAGGGACCCTGCCACTTAGCTAGGAACTTGCTCTCGACAGTGGGAACTAACACCAGGACCCTGTCACCAGGTGAGAAGACACGGAGTCGGGCTCCCCTGTTGTATATTCTCTGTTGGGCAGCCTGGGCCTGCAGTAAGTGTTCCTTGACCATAGGCATGATTGCTGCGATCCTGTCCTGCATTTGAGCGATGTGCTCAATGACACTTTTGTGGGGTGTCTGCTCCCCCTCCCAGGTTTCCTTGGCTATGTCTAAGAGTCCCCGAGGGTGTCTCCCATAAAGCAATTCAAAAGGAGAGTATCCCGTAGAGGACTGGGGTACTTACCTGATGGCGAACATCAAGTACGGAATCAAGAAGTCCCAGTTTTTTCCATCCTTGTCCACAACCTTTTTTAACATACTCTTTAATGTTTTATTGAAGCGTTCTACAAGGCCATCAGTTTGAGGGTGGTATACAGAGGTTCTCAACTGGGTCACCTTAAATAACTTGCACAACTCTTTAGTTATTCGTGACATAAATGGAGTGCCCTGGTCCGTAAGGACCTCCTTAGGGATCCCAACGCGACTGAACACCATGAACAACTCTTTAGCAATGTTCTTAGCGGATGCAGTGCGTAAGGGAACTGCCTCGGGGTAATGTGTAGCATAATCCATGATTACAAGAATGTGTTGATGACCCCGGGCAGACTTGGGGAGTGGACCTACAAGGTCCATGGCGATCCTCTCAAAGGGTACTTCAATAATGGGTAAGGGCACTAAAGGACTTCGGAAGTGGGATAGTGGGGCTGACATCTGACACACAGGACAGGATTGACAATAATTGTCAATATCTTTCTGTATCCCAGGCCAGTAGAACCTGCGTAACACCCTTTCAGTGGTTTTTTCAACCCCTAAATGACCTCCCAGTAAGTGTCCATGAGCCAATTCCAGCACCACCCGTCTGTAAGGCTTAGGGACCACCAACTGTTCAACAATTTCATCGTTCTTTTTAGATAAACGATACAATAAATCCTCATTGCTGCTGAAAAAAGGAAAACAGGGCCTGTCCCCTGGTTGGACAGGTACATCGTTTACAATTACTACATTCTCCCAGGCCCTGGCAAGGTTAGGGTCTTTTCTCTGCTCTGTACCAAAGTTTTCCTTGTGTACATTAAGATCAGCAAACTCCAATGTACCCTCAGGGTCAGCAGAAGGTTGTCCACCTTGACTGGCTGTGGAGACTTCCTCAGGCTCCTCCAGTTCTCCTGCCAAAACAGAGAAAGGAAAATCCAGGGAACCGTGAGAGGGATCCCTTAAACCCACATTGTCGGTGATAGCCAGGGGTTCTGGCTTCACCACTGAGTCAGTTACGGTGACCGAGTCGGGACCGTCCCACAGTTCCCAAAACTTAGGGAAGTCTCTACCAATGATGGCTTCATGCACTAAGTGGGGCACCAGTCCGACTGGATGGGTCACCACACCTAAGTCAGTTTCAAAGCTAACAGTAGCTATAGGACACTCCCGAGTATCACCATGTACACAGATCACAGCAACTTTTTTTGCATTTAAATTCACATTTTCAACCATTTCGGCTTTAACCAAAGTCACTAGACTACCCGAGTCCAGCAAGGCTGCAATAGGCTTATCATTAACAGTCATTTGGCATATGTGTTTTCCTACACCTGGCGCAGCAGCGCACGAAACAGCAGCAAACATAGACTGCCTTCTCAGAGACATATCACACTGCATGGGTTCATCTGTCAATGGACAGTTTGCTGCAACATGTCCCAGTTCCTGACAACGGAAACACCGGATGTTACCCAAGTTAGGTTTGCTGACAGGCAGTGGCTTTCCTTGTTTGGGATGCCAAACTTCAGCTCTGGCACCAAAAATCCTCCCCCCTGTCTCCTTGCCATGCTGACCACCCACTTCCCCTGGAACAGTCTTACCGGTTGCTTGGGGAGACCGTGGCTTTGGGTGTAAAGTCCGTGCGGCTGTAGGGGTGGTGACCAGGTTCTCTGCAGCATAGTACCTCTCAACGAGCTCCACAAGGTTGTCCGCCGACTTGGGGTCTCCTTGACTCACCCACTTCTGCAAAGGAGTTGGTAATGACCTCAGGAACCGATCCATGACTACACGCTCCACTATTTGTGGCCCAGACAAGGACTCCGGCTGTAGCCATTTTCGCGCCAGGTGGATTAGGTCAAACATCTGTGATCTTGGGGGCCTCTCATCTCGGAAGGACCAGCTGTTGACCCGCTGGGCTCAAACGGCCAAGTTGACACCGAGACGTGCAAGGATTTCCTGCTTGACCTTTTCATACTCTCCTGCATCCATGGACTCCAAATCATAATAGGCCTTCTGCGATTCCCCAGTCAGTAAGGGAGCGATCAATCCTGCCCACTGGGTTTTGGGCCAGCCTTCCCTCTCAGCGGTTCTCTCAAACGTAACCAGGAAGGCCTCTGGGTCATCATCAGCAGTCATCTTGGACAGGAAGCGACCAACATGGATGGCTGAGGAGCGGTCTCTAACTGTTTCTGTTTTCACAGCAGACTCCTGTGCAAGTGTCTGCACCACCTCAACCAGCAACTTTCTGTCTGCTTCTGCAGCACTTGTCAGTTTTTCAAACATCAACTGGGTTTGATTTTGTACAGCACCAATCTGTTGTTGAATCAAAGCATTTGTTTGCTGCGTTTGTTCTTGTACAGCACCAATCTGTTGTTTAAACAAAGAGTTTGCTTGCTGCTGTGCAGCATTGGATAACACCAACTGTTTGAGGATTTCCTCCATGTTTAGTCACTCCAGGTACTGGCCCTTTAAGTAGTAACTTACTACCACTGCCCACAGGCCTCCACCATATGTAAGCTGGGGAACAGGTAGCAGGTGCAAAGCTCCCTGGGATGAGCAGTTTTCCAGGCACAGATACCAAATCCAGTGTGCTAGTGACAAACAGTGCGGTGTTTATTGGTGCTATATACAAGTCTATATACAGGTGCTGTACAGTGCTTTAAGGAAAACAAGCAGACATAATAATAATAAACAAAAGCCTAGCCGTGTCCCGGCACTTACTATACACAATGCAGTCCCTCACTAACTCAGACTGAGCAAGCCTACAGCTTGCCAGCTTCCCAAGACACACACTGACAGTGTTACCAACCTTCTGCTCTCCTGGACAAATGTTGTCTAAATTCCCAGGCTGGGGAGAGCACTGCTGTTTGTCTCAGGTGAGATTAAATTGGCCTGCTGAAGAGGACGAAGATCCGAACTGGATCATGGCTCAGAGATCCCTAAAGGTATAGGAGAGATGCCTGGGTGATGTATAAACCCCGAACAGGACTTTTCCTGGCTCTTTCTGGGACACTCTGCTACAATATATATATATTCAGATTCAGAATACTTGACATATTGTGATACAGCTACATTTAACAAAGACATCGCAAGATCACAATAAAAGACAGAACAAAGTGCAATGACTCAATAAAATTACTATCAACAGCAATTAGTAAGTTAAAAAGATTTAAAACTATAAAAAAACAAAAAACAAAAAAAACAGAAAATAAGTAACACAGATTGAAAACAGAAAATCAAACTACCAAAATGTAAAAAATACACCACGTTTTCTAACATTACCCCAAATAATAATTAACATAATACCAACATACTATAAAAACGACATATAAATTCTGATCATAAACCAGATCAAATCTTCACATCAGCCCTGACAAAGAAGAATTATATAATTTGATGCCCACAGGAAAAAATGATTTAGTCTGTCGCTCTGTGGCCACCGGCAATATAAACTGTATATTACATTAACTTTTGAGGGAACATGAGCTTTACATTTATCAGATCAGGTTAAATGACATTTTAACCGTAAGGAGCAGTGATAAGGTTTGGGTTCACTCCTGCCATGGGTTCATATTGTTTACAAAGTTCATTATTCATGGATTTCTTTCCAACAACTTTGCTAGTTCAGTGCTAGAAATAAGGAATAACCTATAATACAGTTTTTGACTTTTGCACCTGGTCACAAGAGCAAACAATTTGAAGGAAGACAGTGAAAATGATCTAAATACGGTGTATATCTAAATATGGTGTATAAATGTGAAATATCTGCAGCTGCTGTGCACAAAGTCTAAATCACTCAAAAACATGAAAATAAATAGATACAGCACATGCCACTATACCAAAGAATATAAAATCAGATACAAGTCCAAAATGTCCAATCACAAATGAATATGCAAATGACATCTCCATATAATAAAGTGCTCTTATGCTCCATCCTTTTTATAAGTGCTGATGTGTTCCAAATAAATTCACTCTGTGATGTGGCACACACCCCCCCCCCCTTATATGCCCACTTACCAAAGGTAATGGACTCCCAGCTTTAGTCTGGGTGTCAAATAGGGTTCAATCTGGTATAGGAAATGGCTGGTCACAAGGGTCCGATGTAAATCTTCCCTAGCGCGGCTCTCAGACATTCAACTCAGAATAAGAAAGGGAGCCAATAGGGAAATACTGTAAAGCTAGTATTTTTTGCGCAGTAGAAATAAATACTGACAGGATGTCATTAGGGTTTGGAACCGGAAATTGCGTCATTACATTTTGGCTTCCCACAGGGCGAGGTCCTTGATGATGCCCTGTGGGAGGGCAAAACACGTTGGTGCAATTTCCAGTTCCAAGGCCTAAGGACGTCACTTCCGGTTATCGTGGAAAGCACACTGGTTACTGCGTTCCCAGAAGACTACTTGCACTTTACATGCCTGTTTTTTTATCTTTTGTCCTGTCAGTATTTATTTATACTGTGCAATAAATACTAGCTTTACAGTACTTCACTATTGCCTCCCTTTTTTTTATTCTGAGTTTGGGGAGCATCCTGAATATCTGAGAGCCAAGTTGGGGAGATTTACATCGGACCCTTGTGACCAGCCATTTCCTACACCAGATTCAAGCCTGTCTGACCCTCAGACTGAAAAGCTAGGAGTCCATTACCTTTGGTAAGAGGGGATACAGGAGGGGTGTGTGCCACATCAAAGAGTGAATTTATTTGGAGCACATCAGCACTTATTATCTGTTTTTTATCTGATTTTATATTTTTTGGTATAGTTGCAAGCGCTGTATCTATTTATTTTTAAATTTGAAGGAAGACAACCCAGCTCTCTTTCAAATAAAGGATGGGGCCACAGCAGTCCTACTGATAGTGTGTGTTGGAGTTGTCAGGGAGAGGTGACAAGGAGAGGGAGGGAGGAGATACTGTTTTTTTTTTTATTTAGATTTCTAATTTTTGCATTGGTACATGCCCTGTATGGCAGTGTTCAGATACCCGTGCATTTTGTTTGACAAAGCTTACTTTTTAGAGCTAAAAATTACCATAATTAAATAACAAAATGTGCTCCTCCCATACACATCAAAGTTCACAGGTTTCAAACATGAATCACAACTGGGAAAGCTGTTCATGAACTAAACCCAGACAAATTTGCTCACCTCAAATAAGGAGTGATTAAAATGCATTAGGGAGACATTCTGCTCTGTGTCACACACAGGGAGGACATTGTGCTGCCTAGGTCCAAAAATTAAATGCTGCCCTCCCAAAAAAAAATCATGCCCTCCAAAAGGCCCACACAATTTTATTTTATATCATGATTAGAGTTGAGCGGACACCTGGATGTCCGTGTTCGGCGGGTTCGGCTGAACTTTAAAAAAAAGTCCGGGTCCGTGTCCCGGACTTTTGCCGAACTTTTCCCGGACACCGAACCCCATTGAAGTCAATGGGGACCCGAACTTTCAGGCACTAAAATGGATCTAAAACACCAATGGAAAGGGCTAGAGTGCTGTAAATGGCAGCAAAACATAGTTAAGAGCATGGCAAGTGCTCTGCAAACAAATGTGGATAGGGAAATAACTTAAAACAACAAAAAAAAAAACAGAAAAATAAAACAATGTTCTTCATCTCTGAAGGACGAGGCCCATATGGAGTAGGAGGGATGTTGAGGTGGTGGTGGATGTGGCGATGTCATAGGCGTGCGCACAGGGTGTGCCGGATGTGCCTGGGCACACCTTAATCACCTAGGTCACATAGCATTATCGCTCTGTTTGCCAGTGAGGAGATGGGAAAGATCTCCCTCGGACCTGCTCTGCTCTATTTCACTTTGCCAGCAGGGAGAGTAATGTATCGGGGCCATGTACATGTAGGCAAACACATGCATGTGTATTTAAACTTTGGGGTGCACACCCTAATGCAATAGGCTGCGCACACCTATGGGCGGTGTAGGTGGAAGCGGCGGTGGAGGAGGACCAGGGCCGGATTAAGAGCATCATGGGCTTGGTGCTGAGGATTTTGAAGGGCCTTAAGGGCCGTGCCTTGGCATGCACCCAGAGGAGGAAGGGTGCAGCCATGCATGCCTAATTCCACATGGGATGCTGTCTCTGAAGCCCATAAACACATCCATGCATCGGCAACTGTCCCTCCTTGTCCGGCCTTCGTGCTGTGTGGGGAGGTTCTGAGGGAGCTGCCTGGGGAAGCGAGCATAGAAGCCAGACTTCTGTGTTTACAAGTGACAGAAGAGCGGTAACAGTGAATATGGCCAACCTGGGGCCTATATAATGGTAGAGGCCTGGAGCTGCAGCTCCAATAGCCCCTACGTTAATCTGGCCCTGAGGAGGACGAGGTAGCCAACACTGCTTCTTTTCACAAATTTTAAATGAGGGTACACCCCAAAAGAGTGAGAAAGAGCAAAAATGGAACAATGGCTGGGTAAGGTCGGTATCCATCGCTATTCTGCACAAGGTACGGAAAAGTCCCGTCGGATCCATGCCTGGTTCATTTTAATGAATGTGAGCTTGTCCACATTGTCTCTGGACAGGCGGCTGCGCTTGTCTGTGATAACGCCCCCAGCCGTGCTAAATACCCGTTCAGATAATACACTGGCTGCAGGGCACGCCAGCACCTCCAAGGCGTAAAGGGCAAGCTCAGGCCATGTGCCCAACTTGGAGACCCAGAAGTTGAAGGGGGCAGACCCCTCATTCAGTACGTCTAGGCGTGTGCACACATACTGCTCCACCATGTTGGTGAAATGCTGCCTCCTGCTAAGACGTTCCATATGAGCTGCTGGTGCTGCTGTTTGTTGTGGCGTGCTGACAAAGCTTTTCCACATTTCGGCCATGCTAACCCTGCCTTCTGAGGTGCTGGCGGTGCCCTGGTTGCGTTGGCGACCTCTTCCTCCTCCTCCTCCTCCTCTGCCTTGTGCTTCCACTGTGGCCCCGCTGTCAGGTGGGAATGCCAGCAGCATGGCGTCTACCAGCGTGCGCTTGTACTCGCGCATCTTGCGATCGCGCTCCAGTGAGTGAATTAAGGACGGTACGTTGTCCTTGCAACGGGGATCCAGCAGCGTGGCCACCCAGTAATCAGCACAAGTTAGAATGTGGGCAACTCGGCGGTCGTTGTGGAGACACTACAGCATGTAATCGTTTATGTGTGCCAGGCTGCCCAGAGGCAACGAAAGGCTGTCCTCTGTGGGAGGTGTATCGTCCGTTTCCTCTGTATCCCCCCAGCCACGCACCAGTGATGGCCATGAGCTGGCCTGGGTGCCACCCTGCTGTGAACATGCTTCCATCTCCTCCTCCAGCTCCTCCTCCTCATCCTCCTCATCCTCCAGAACTGTGCCCCTGCTGGACAATTGTGTCCCTGGCGTTTGTGTGTGCAGGAACCCACCCTCGGAGCCCCTTGCGAATGACTGCCCTGAAAGCCTTGGAAATGTTACCTCTTCATCCTCCTCCTCCTCCTCCTCCTCATCCTGTGCCACATCCTCTTCCATCATCGCCCGAACTGTTTTTTCAAGGAGGCATAGAAGTGGGATAGTTAAGCTGAGAACGGCGTCATCGGCACTGGCCATGTTGGTGGAGTACTCAAAACAGCGCAACAAGGCACACAGGTCTCGCATGGAGGCCCAGTTATTGGTGGTGAAGTGGTGCGGTTCCGCAGAGCGACTCACGCGTGCGTGCTGCAGCTAAAACTCCACTATGGCCTGCTGCTGCTCGCACAGTCTTTGCAGCATGTGCAAGGTGGAGTTCCACCTTGTGGGCACGTCACATATGAGGCGGTGAGCGGGAAGGCCGAAGTTACGCTGCAGCGCTGACAGGCAAGCAGCAGGGTGAGTACGCCGAAAGTGCGCACAGATGGCCCGCACTTTCTGCAGCAGCTCTGACATATCGGGGTAGTTTTAAAGGAACCTCTGCACCACCAAATTCAGCACATGCGCCAGGCAAGGGATGTGCGTCAAACCGGCTATGCCCAGAGCTGCTATGAGATTTCGCCTGTTATCGCACACCACCAGGCTGGGCTTGAGGCTCGCTGGCAGCAACCACTCATTTGTCTGCTTTTCCATGCTCCTCCACAACTCCTGCGCGGTGTGTGGTTTGTCCCCCAAACAGGCAAGTTTTAAAACTGCCTGCTGTCGTTTACCCCTGGCCGTGCTGAAGTTGGTGGTGAAGGTGTTACGCTGTCCGGATGAGGAGGCAGTAGAGGATGAGGAAGCGGAGTAGGAGGAGTTAGGAACAGGAGGCAAACTGAAGCGCCCTGCAATCCACGGTGGTGGAAGGACATGCGTCAAATTGCTATCCGCCTCAGGCCCATCCGCCACTGCATTTACCCTGTGTGCCGTTAGGGAGATATAACGCCCCTGACCGTGCTTACTGGTCCACGTATCGGTAGTTAGGTGGACCTTGCCAGAGATGGCGTTGCGCAGTGCACACCTGATTTTTTCCCCCACTTGGTTGTGCAGGGAAGGGATTGCTTGCCTGGAAAAGTAGTGGCGGCTGGGCACGACGTACTGTGGGACAGCCACCGACATAAGGTTTTTAAAACTGTGCGTCTCCACCAGACGGAATGACAGCATTTCAAAGGCCAAGAATTTTGAAATGCTGGCATTCAGGGCCAGGGATCGCGGGTGGGTAGGGGGGTACTTCCTCTTCCTCTCAAGTGTTTGGGAGATGGAAAGCTGAACGCTTCCACGGGACATTGTGGAGATGGTTGGTGACCCAGGTGGTGGTGTTGCTGACAGATCCTCTGTTTGCGGGGTGGCAGGTGCCGGTATCACTACAGATGTGGCTGGAGTGGCCGAGACTGCAGCAGAAGAGGAAGCAGGATGAGCCAGAGACGTTTCTTGGTTTTGAAGGTGTCTACTCCACTGCAGCTCGTGCTTTGCACTTAGATGCCTGATCATGCAGGTTGTGCTCAGGTTGAGAAGGTTTATGCCTCGCTTCAGGCTCTGATTGCACAGGGTGCAAACCACTCGTGTCCTGTCATCAGCACATTTTCTAAAGAACTTCGACGCTAGAGAACTCCTTTGAGCTGACTTTGGTGCGCTCGTTCCCTTGCTGCATTGGGCAGTAGCAGGCGTAGTGTCTAGGGCACGGCCGCTCCGCTTCTGCACCCTGCTCCCTCTTCTGCTGTGCTGGTGGCTCTGTGCGACCACCGCCTCTTCCTCCAAACTACTCAGGTCACCTGCATGACGTTCATTCCATGTGGGGTCGAGGACCTCATCGTCCTCCACATCATCTTCCACCCAGTCTTCACCCCTGCCCTCCTTGTCGGTCTCCACAATGCTGAACGCCGCAGCAGTTGGCACCTGCATTTCGTCATCATCGGAGACGTGCTGCGATGGTCCTTGCATGTACTCATCTTGAGAAATGAGTGGTTGGGCATCGCTGCACTCAATCTCTTCCACTTCTGGGGCAGGGCTAGGTGGATGGCCCTGGGAAACCCTGCTGACAGAGTCCTCAAAAAGAAGAAGAGACTGCTGTAAGGCTTGGGGCTCAGACTGCTTGCCTGATTTGCAAGGGGGTGAGGTGAAAGACGGTTGGACATCGGCTTCAGGTGCCAACTCTGACCTTTCTGCAGTAGACTGGGTGGGAGACAATGTGAAGGAACTGGAGGCACTGTCAGCAGCAAACCAATCTACTATCGCCTCTCTGTGTTCTGGCCCCATTACTTCTAGAGGCGTATGATGCCCTACCAAATACTGATGCAGGTTCTGTCCCCTACTAACACTTGAGGAAGGTGTTTCACTTGTGCGTGTAGCTGGCACAGATCGACCACGTCCTCTCCTTGCAACAGGAGCTCTACCAGCAGCACCACGACCCAGGCCACGGCCCCTATATGACGGTCTCCTCATATTTCTGTAATTTATGATCTTGCCCTAGAAAGGTGTTTATTGAATAGCAGAACAAAACAACAACAGTATCGCACAGGTGTATCTGACAGTCAAATATGCAAACTATGCCGCAATTTAATGTTTTTTACCCCAAAAGGGTGTATATTGAATAGCGGAATAGGAAAAAGGATAAAAAAAACGGTGTATCTCACATGTACAAACACAGACTAGGCCCAGATTAAAATTTTTTGCACCCTAAAGGGAGGATGAGGAAGAGGAGTAGGAGGAGTTGGGAACAGGAGGCAAACTGAAGCGCCCTGCAATCCTTGGCGGTGGAAGGAGATGCGCCAAACAAATTTAAAAGGTGTATCTCACACGTACCGATACAGACTATGCCGTAATTTAATTTTCTTACACTCCAAAAGGGTGTATATTTAATAGCGGAATAGGAAAAATGTTATAATACGGTGTATCTCACACGTACAAACACAGACTAGGCCCCGATTACAATTTTTTGTACCCTAAAGGCAGGATGAGGAAGAGGAGTAGGAGGAGTTGGGAACAGGAGGCAAACTGAAGCGCCCTGCAATCCTCGGCGGTAGAAGGAGATGCGCCAAACAAATTAAAAAAGGTGTATCTCACATGTACTGATACAGACTATCCTGCAATTTAATTTTTTACACTCAAACAGGGTGTATATTGAATAGCGGAATAGGACAAATTTTACAAAACGGTGTATCTCACACGTACAAACACCAACTAGGCCCCAATTACAATTTTTTGTATCCTAAAGGCAGGATGAGGAAGAAGAGTAGGAGGAGTTGGGAACAGGAGGCAAACTGAAGCGCCATGCAATCCTGGGCGGTGGAAGGAGATGCGCCAAACAAATTTAAAAGGTGTATCTCACATGTACCGATACAGACTATGCCGTAATTTAATTTTCTTACACTCCAAAAGGGTGTATATTGAATAGCGGAATAGGAAAAATGTTATAATACGGTGCATCTCACATGTACAAACACAGACTAGGCCCCGATTACAATTTTTTGTACCCTAAAGGCAGGATGAGGAGTAGGAGGAGTTCGGAACAGGCAGGAGGCAGACTGAAGCACCCTCAAATCCTCGGCAGTATGAGATGTGCCCCAAAAATTGGAAAGGTGTATCTCACACGTACCGACACAGACTATCCCGCAATTTAATTGTTTATACCCAAAGGTTTTGATTAAATAGCGGAATAGAAAATATGATCAAAAAAAGTGTATGTATCTCACACGTACAGAAGCACACTAGGCCCCAATTACTATTGTTTGTACCCCTAAAGGCAGGATGAGGAGTAGGAGGAGTTTGGAACAGGCAGCACCCTCAAATCTTCAGAAGTATGAGATGAACCCCAAAAACTTGGAAAGGTGGATCTCACACGTACCAACACAAACTATCCCGCAATTTAATTGATCCCCAAAGGTTTTTATTGAATAGCGGAATAGGAAATATGATCAAAAAAAGTGTATGTATCTCACACGTACAGAAGCACACTAGGCCCCAATTACTATTGTTTGTACCCCTAAAAGGCTGAATGAGGAGTAGGAGGAGTATGGAACAGGCAGCACCCTCAAATCTTCAGAAGTATGAGATGAACCCCAAAAACTTGGAAAGGTGGATCTCACACGTACCAACACAAACTATCCCGCAATTTAATTGATCCCCAAAGGTTTTTATTGAATAGCGGAATAGGAAATATGATCAAAAAAAGTGTATGTATCTCACACGTACAGAAGCACACTAGGCCCCAATTACTATTGTTTGTACCCCTAAAGGCAGGATGAGGAGTAGGAGGAGTTTGGAACAGGCAGCACCCTCAAATCTTCAGAAGTATGAGATGAACCCCAAAAACTTGGAAAGGTAGATCTCACACGTACCAACACAAACTATCCCGCAATTTAATTGATCCCCAAAGGTTTTTATTGAATAGCGGAATAGGAAATATGATCAAAAAAAGTGTATGTATCTCACACGTACAGAAGCACACTAGGCCCCAATTACTATTGTTTGTACCCCTAAAAGGCTGAATGAGGAGTAGGAGGAGTATGGAACAGGCAGCACCCTCAAATCTTCAGAAGTATTAGATGAACCCCCAAAACTTGGAAAGGTGGATCTCACACGTACCAACACAAACTATCCCGCAATTTAATTGATCCCCAAAGGTTTTTATTGAATAGCGGAATAGGAAATATGATCAAAAAAAGTGTATGTATCTCACACGTACAAAACCACACTAGGCCCCAATTACTATTGTTTGTACCCCTAAAAGGCTGAATGAGGAGTAGGAGGAGTATGGAACAGGCAGCACCCTCAAATCTTCAGAAGTATGAGATGAACCCCAAAAACCCCAAATATCATTCAGCTCTGCTGCAGGCCACAATTTAGTTTTTTTAACCCAAGGCTGTATATTGAATAGTGGAATAGAAAAAAAGTGTATGATTTCTGAAACCACTCAATATTAGCACATGTGAACTGAACACAGCAGTGTATGATCAGTCACTCAGCACAGCACAGCTGAAGGAAAAATGCTGCACACAGTGCCTAATAGAAAAATACTTTTCTCCCTCCTCCTCAGTGGGCAAAAAAGATTGTGTTCACTGCACCCCAAAAATATTGTGTTCACTGCACCCCAAAAAGATTGTGTTCACTGCAGCCCACACACAGCAAAATGGATGTGGACCACTGACACCTGCCTATCTCCTATCCCACAACACACAGCAATATCGATTGTAGTTTGTAGAACACACTGTCTGACCCTAAAAATCAGCAGACTCTGTCCCTAAAAGGATTGATAAGATCGTAGATCGGGTGACTGCATACCCCCCCCCCCCCACACACAGCAATATCGATTGTAGTTTGTAGAACGCACTGTCTGACCCTAAAAATCAGCAGACTCTGTCCCTAAAAGGATTGATAAGATCGTAGATCGGTCACTGCAAACCCCACCCCACACAGCAATATCGATTGTAGTTTGTAGAACTCACTGACCCTAAAAATCAGCAGACTCTCTCCCTAAAATGCCTACAACTCGCCCTGCCTAACACACTCCGACCTGTCCCTCAATTCTATCCGGACACAAATGTTTTTTTTTTTCCTGTCTGTCCCTAATCAGCAGCCAGCACCCCAAAAAGATTGTGTTCACTGTACCCCAAAAAGATTGTGTTCACTGCACCCCAAAAAGATTGTGTTTACTGCAGCCCAAAAAGATTGTGTTCACTGTACCCCAAAAAGATTGTGTTCACTGCACCCCAAAAAGATTGTGTTTACTGCAGCCCAAAAAGATTGTGTTTACTGCAGCCCACACACAGCAAAATGGATGTGGACCACTGACACCTGCCTATCTCCTATCCCACACCACACAGCAATATCGATTGTAGTTTGTAGAACACACTGACCCTAAAAATCAGCAGACTCTCTCCCTAAAAGGATTGATAAGATCGTAGATCGGTCACTGCAAACCCCACCCCACACAGCAATATCGATTGTAGTTTGTAGAACACACTGACCCTAAAAATCAGCAGACTCTGTCCCTAAAAGGATTGCTAAGATCGTAGATCGGTCACTGCAAACCCCACCCCACACAGCAATATCGATTGTAGTTTGTAGAACACACTGTCTGACCCTAAAAATCAGCAGACTCTGTCCCTAAAAGGATTGCTAAGATCGTAGATCGGTCACTGCAAACCCCACCCCACACAGCAATATCGATTGTAGTTTGTAGAACGCACTGTCTGACCCTAAAAATCAGCAGACTCTGTCCCTAAAAGGATTGCTAAGATCGTAGATCGGTCACTGCAAACCCCACCCCACACAGCAATATCGATTGTAGTTTGTAGAACACACTGACCCTAAAAATCAGCAGACTCTCTCCCTAAAATGCCTACAACTCGCCCTGCCTAACACACTCCGACCTCTCCCTCAATTCTATCCGGACACAAATGTTTTTTTTTTCCTGTCTGTCCCTAATCAGCAGCCAGCACATTGATGTGTGCTCTCTCCCTGAACTAAACAGCAGAATGACGCCGCAGCGGCGCTGCCTCGAACTTATAAAGACTTGGTCACATGCTTCAGACGGCCAATCACAGCTACTGATACATTTGTAGGCATGGCTGGGATGGCTTAGGCACACGAGTTAAACGCTTGTTGATTGGCTGTTGAAAGCCCGCCATGAAAAGCGCGCCAAAGCATGCAAAACCCGGAAATAAAACGACCGAACACGGATTTTTACCCGAATATACAGTAAAGTTTTCGGGTCGGTGTTCAGGTAACAAAAATCCAATTATTCGGTACGAACACGAATAATACAGTCAGTGTTCGCTCAACCATAATCATGATAATTAAGACTAAAATTAAATGTATTAGGAAGTCAGATTTATATGCAACAGCACCTTGTCTACATGCACAATTATATGACATACCATTATGTTCAATTCCAAACCACAAGCTCCAGTATTGTCTGATTGTATTGTATTGTATTGGTTGTCTGATGTCATTGCGCACACCACAGTCACATAAGTAACGTTCCCCGGTGGAGACCCTTTGCCTCCTCATACTCATTAGTTTGCATTATGGAAAGCAGTATGAGATGGGAAAATGCCGCCAGTAATGCTATACAAACTGATGACACTCAAAACTGCTGGATAAAAAAATCTTGGGCATCAATTTGCTGCCCCTCTCATTACAGTAAATCCCGCTTGAAGTCCATGAGCCCCAAATTTAGTAGTGAACCCCACTGAACTCAATGGGAGTGATTTGATATTAAATTATGAACATTTTAAAGCCTTAAAGGCAAGCTATTCTTAAAAAAAAAAAAAAAAAAAAGGAAATGTGGAGCTGGGCTATGCCATGGGGTGTCAATAAAAGGGACTTTTAAAAATTAGTGGAGATCATAGATCCACTGTGCAGCCTGAAGACTGGATGGTGGTGTGTTGAGAGAACCAGAGAATGCAGCCAGTGGTTCCACCAGCTGACCATATAGCTGATCAGGGACCAGAATGGCTCCAATCATCTCTATGACCTAAGAAACTGGAAGTTACGAGCATTTCATGACTTCAGTTTCCCTGAATACAAACAGGGCCATTGGGAAATTAGGAAAGAATCCTATCAAACAGATCTAGATGTGGTCAGATGCTTTAGGGGCAGAGGAGAGATCTAGAGTCTAATAGACCCTAATTTTTTCAAAAAAAGTATCTGTCACTACTTATTGCTATCATAGGGGATGTTTACATTCCCTGTGAAAACAATAAAAATGATAAAGGGACCGTGTAAAAATAAAAAGGCAAAATAAATAATTCAAAAAAATAAATAAATTAAGGCTCTTGCGCAAAGGCTAATGCAAGCATCAGTCTCGTGTCATATGTAAACAGCAGTTGCACCATGCAACAGGTATCAATACAAATGTCAGATCTGAGGGCAATAATTCTAGCAGTAGACCTCCTCTGTAAATCAATAGTGGTAACCTGTAAAGGCTTTTAAAGGCTTTTAAAAATGTATGTAATTTGTTGCTGCTACACAGGCATGCGCAATTTTAAAGCATGTTTTGTTTGGTATCTATGTACTCGCCATAATATCCTCTTTTACAGTATATTATACCAAACATTTGGGCAATATAGTGCGTTTTTGTACATTCAAATTCAAAAACGTGTTTTTTTCCCAAAATAATTGTGTTTGGAAAATCGCTGCTCAAATACTGTTTAAAAAAAAATTGAAACACTCACCATTTTAATCTGTAGGGCCTCTGATTTAAAAAAATATATAATGTTTGGGGGTTCAAAGTAATTTTCTAGCAAGAAAAATACATTCTTTTCAAAAGTGAACGAAAGTGTCAAAAAGGGCTTGGTCTTTAAGTGGTTAGAAGAGTGGGTGATGTGTGGCATAAGCTTCAAATATTTGGCATAAAATGAAAGGACAGTTAACCCCCCCCCCCCCCAAAAAAAAAAATTACCCCTTTTTGTAAAGTAGGCACCCCAAGCTATTTGCTGAGAGGCTTGTTGAGTCCATGGAATATTTTATATTTTTCCACGAGTTTCGAGTAAATTATGCCACTATGCACATGCCATGGGTATATGTGGAATTACACCCCAAAATACATTCTGCTACTTCTCCTGCATACAGGGATACCACATGTGTGAGACTTTTTGGGAGCCTATCCTTGTACAAGACCCCACAAAATAATCACCGCCTTCAGGCTTTCTAAGGGTATAAATTGCACATTTTACTTCCTCACTATCTATCACAGTTTTGGATGCCCTGAAATGTCAAGATAGCACAAAACCTCCCCAATTACCATATTTTGGAAAGTAGACACTCCAAGCTATTTGCTGAGAGGCATGTTAAGTCCATGGAATATTTTATATTTTGCCACAAGTTTTGGGAAAAAAACAAAATTGTCTTTTTTTTTTTTACACAAAGTTGTCACTTAAATGAGATATTGCTCATGCATGCCATAGGTATATGTGACATTACACCCCAAAAAAACATTCTGCTGCTTCTCCTGAGTACAGGGATACCCCATGTGTGAGACTTTTTTGGCAGTCTAGCCCAAAATCCAATCACTGCCTTCAGGCTTTCTAAGGGCGTAAATTGTTGATTTCACTCTTCACTACCTATCACAGTTTTGAATGCCAAGATAGCAAAACCCCCCTCCCCCCAAATTACCCCTTTTCAGAAAGTAGACACCCCAAGGTATTTGCTAAGAGGCATGGTGAGTATTTTGCAGCTCTCATTTGTTTTGGAAAATGAAGAAAGAAAAGGAAAATTGGCTTTTTTTTCCCTTTTTTTCAATTTTCAAAACTTTGTGACAAAAGCGAGATCTGTGAAATACTCAACATGCCTCTCAGCAAATAGCTTGGAGTAGCTAGACTGCCAAAAAGTCTCACAAATGTGGTATCCCCATACTCAGGAGAAGCAGCAGGATGTATTTTGGGGTGCAATTTCACATATAGCCATGGCATTCGTGAGCAATATAGCATTTACTGTAAGTGACAACTTTGTGTAAAACAAAACATTTATTTTTCTCAAAACTTGTGGCAAAATATAAAATATTCCATGGACTTAAATTGCCTCTCAGCAAATATCTTGGGGGGTTTTGTGTTATCTTGGCATTTCATGGCCTCTAACTATGATGGGTAGTGTGGAGTGAAATCAACAATTTATGCCCTTAGGCGTAAGCCTGGAGGCGGTGATCAGTTTTCGGGGTCCTGTAGGCAGCTAGACTGCCAAAAAGTCTCACACATGTGGTATCCCTGTACTCAGGAGAAGCAGCAGATTGTATTTTGGGTTGTAATTTCACATATACCCATGGCATGTGTGAGCAATATATAATTTCAGTGACAACTTTGTGTAAAAGTAAAAAAACATGTCCTGTGGTAAAATATAAATTTTCCATGGACTCAACATGCCTCTGAGCAAATAGCTTGGGGTGTCAAATTTCTGAAAAGGGGTCATTTAAGGGGGGGGGGGGGGTTGTGCTATCTTGACATTTCATGGCCTCCCAAACCTTGATAGGTAGTGAGGAAGTGAAATGAGCAATTTAGGCCCTTTGAAATTCTGAAGGCAGTGATTGGTTTTCAGAGTCCTGTATATGGCTAGGCTCCCAAAAAGTCTCACACACGTGGTATCCCCATACTCAGTAGAGGCAGCAGAATGTATTTTAGGGTGGGATTTCACATATACCCACAGCATGTGTGAGCAATATAGCATTTCAGTGATAACTTTGTGTAAAACTTTTTTTTTTTTATCATTTTTCAATCACTTGTGACAAAAAAATTAAATATTCCATGGGCACAAAATTCCTTGGGGTGTCTATTTTCCAAAATGGGGTAATTTGGGGGAGTTTTGTATTGCCCTGACATTTTAGCACCTCAACAAATGAGATAGGCAGTCATAAACTAAAAGCTGCGTAAATTCAAGTAAATGTACCATAGTTTGTAGACGCTAACATTTTTGTGCAAACAAAAAATATACACTTTTTTAATTTTTTTTTACCCAAGGCATGTGGCTGAATACATTTTGGCCTAAATGTATGACAACAATTGAGTTTATTGTATTTTTTTATAAAAAGAAAAAGTAGAAAATATATAAAAAAAATTTGGTCTTTTTTCGTTTATATCGCAAAAAATAAAAATCCCAGTGGTGATCAACTACCACCAAAAGAAAGCTCTATTTGTGGGAACCTCCTGCCTCCTGTGTGGAGCCCTGAACCACTGTCAGGCCCTTGATTATAAATAACTGCACAGCCTGCTGGTCCCCAGTAAAACCTGGATCCAGAGTTAGAGGCTTTATCCCTCCCAAGACACTTTGAAGCCCCCAGACTCCAGAACCCAATCCTGGAGATGGCCTGGCTGGGCTTGGCATGTAGCCAAATGAACCAACAATAGGTAGATAATTAGTCCTCTAGGGGATCACACATAACAGCAGAGCCTTGCAAGTTATAGCTATGAGACTACATGAACCAGCATATGCAATTTCCATAGAGTCTGCTATAACACAGCATCAGCAATACCACATTCTGCTATTATAGATTTGGTTGTATAATATATTTTTTTATTTTACATTCAGTTTGACCTAAATACAACAGCACCCCAATTTCAACTTTAAAAAAGGTAGTTTTGGCTAAGATACCTAAAGTTTTATCAGGTTGTAATAGTGCTGAATTGAACAGTGAAAGTAGCATCCACAACAGATCTAAAAGCTTTAGGAAAGTTTACTTACACTGCATTGTCTTAAAGGTTTAGTTAAATGTCAAATTAGAGTGCACAAAACACTTCAAAACCACAACCCCACATTCCCCGAACCCCCTTCCATCCCACATTATTCCCCAAAAAAAACAAAATACAGACTTTAGTTATGTGTTTGGTAGAAGTTGGCTACACCAGGACAGTAATTAGGTAATTGAATATGCAAAAAATAGAAAAATGCAAGGTCATTTTTTTTTCCCTGCAATGAACATTAGAGTATATTTTCTGAGACAATGGCCACCAATATTGTTTAGTGGGTGGACAGTGTGTAAGCAGCTTGGTTGACCACAAAGTAACATTAGCTGCAGAGTCATAAACATTTTTCTTTTCTATCTTTTTTTTTATAAATAATGATTTGAACGTCTGTGGAAGCCTTATGAAAGTAGATATTTATACAGTAGTGGTGTCCTTACCTGACCCATTCAATAACATGGCTGGGATTACCGGGAATGGACCAGGTTACATCATTGCTTAAATATGACCATGGCCTAGTTTGGCAATGATGTCCCCACACTTCTCTCATCTTCCCTTATATAGCTGATGACAGCTCTGGAAGGTGTCATTTGTCTATGTGGACTGTGGTTATCAGTCATCTGTGACAGCAAGAGGCAGGCATCTTGACTGATGATAGATATACAATGAGGGACATTTTTGGGGATTTTTGTTTTTTATGAAAGGATTTGCCCAACATTTGGGTGTTTTTAGGTGACTTTTTTTGTGAATGAGTAGGGGTACTATGGAGCTGGATCTCAGTGCACATGCCCAGCTGGGAGGTCACAGGGTCTGGGCTAATGCACATGTACAGTGCCATGTCCACCCCACTGATTCTGTTGTCCCACGTGCGAGCGGTGGGGAGTGTGTAGGGTAATGAGTGCCCTAGATAGAAGCAGAGAAATGGGAATGGTTGAATGAGGCATACTTTTATAATTGGGAGTATTTTCTTAATTCATACTGTTTTTCCTTTCCTTTCTTCCCTTATAACTGGCTGAATGTCACTTGCTTCATGTGAGTTGAGAAGGTTTCAATAGACTACAGGGATATGGGAATTCATAAGAAATTGTTGATGCAGGTAATAGCACTGTTTATGTGGAGGCAGATAGGACCCACAACTAATGGGAACGTGGGGTCCCTTTAGTTATGTTGAATGTTAGCAATACACGAGACCTTACTTCGTAGCACTTCCCTCTTTGGTTTCCTTTAGGTTTGTGTCCCATCTTTCTCTCTTTTCTCCCAGCCCCCCCCCCCATTAATGGGGTGAGTTTTTAGGTCTTTGAGTTGCCATCCTGCTAACCTGCAGTGTGTGAGATGTTTCAAAATGTAAGTAACCCTCAGTGTGCTCCAAATAGTTTTTGTTTTAATGCATGCTTTTCAACGTATTGTACATTTTGCTAATTATCATATACAGTATACCTAATAGGGATAGGTTGAATGTGTTGGAGTCAAACGTAGGTTCGACTCGAACATCGGCTGTTCGTGTGTTCGCAGAAAACACAAACACCCGGGGCGCTTAGCGGCAAGTTCGTCCGCTGATGAGTGCCCAATAATTGAGTGCTTGTGATTGGCCAAAGCATGCACCTGACCTGTATGCTTTGGCCAATCACAGCACAATACCCTGTCAGAGCCATGATTGGCCAAAGGCAGGGTGCCTTTAGCCAATCATGGCTCAGGGTCTAAGTCCATGCCCCACACTATATAAGGCTGCTGCTTACACGGCAGCCGTGTATAATGTGTGACAATAGAGATTAGGCAGATAGTTAGAAGAGAGTGTGTTGAGTTAGCTTAGTGCAGTCAGTTACAGGTTATATCCCACTTTTAAAATGTATAGATATGTTGTAGTCCTGGGTCCTCTCTCAGTGCTTCCCAAGTTTTGTGTCCCTGTCACTTATATTTTGTGAGCGGTGCCATGCCAAGCTGGCCAAGATTTCCAATTGAGGTCAATGTTAAAGACATGGTATAGTGCCATGCCAAGCTTAAAAAACAAAAAGTATCTAAAAGTAGCGCTAACAGGCATATAATTGTTGTGAAAAATAATAAAGTGAATCAGTGCATAATATAATCAATACATACAAAATTCATAAACAATAAAGTGCATACATGGATAAAGTGCATTCATAAAATGTTCATAGTGCAAACAATGCAAATGGTGCAAAAATTGCTGAATGAAAGTGCAGTCCAAAATAAATAGTTCACTTAGATGGAACTAAAGTGCTGGAAAAGTGCTCAAAATATTCCACATAGGTGCCAAGTTGCTCTCAAGGAAGAAACACTTATGGGGATGCACTCACCAGACCTAGGATATAAACAAGCCTTGAACTGTAAAAGTATTCCCTGGATGGATGGGTCTAGCACAGCCTCCAAGTATCTCTGTTCCAGCTCCTCTACGCTCTCTCCAGAACTAGGATATAAACAAGCCTCGAACTGTAAAGTATTCCCTGGATGGGTCTAGCACAGCCTCCAAGTACCTCTGTTCCAGCTCCTCTACGCTCTCTCCTCAGATAGTAACCCTGTTAGTCCTTGGGCCTGCCCTGAAAGTCTTGGGAGGGGGTGGACATGCCAAGCTTACCAAGATTTCCCATAGACGCCAATGTTAAAGACAGGGAGCTGTGCCATGTCAAGGTGACCAATATTTCCCATAGACGCCAATGAGTGCTGAAAGCTGAAAATTTGTCTAGGCAGGAAGGGGGTGAAAGTGCCCTATATTTAAATGGTTAAGGGGAACCCTATGACAAAATTTAAAAAAAAAAAGGCATGGGATCCCCCCCAAAATTTATACCAGGCCCTTGGGTGTGGTATAGGTTTTAAGGGGAACTCCACGCCAAAATAAAAAAAAAGAAATTACATGGGGTCCCCCCCCAAAATCCATACCAGACCATTATTCAAAAATAAAAATAAAAAAATAGTGTCCCTCGATGTAAATCCATCAGCAATCACGTTGCTCGCCGCACCCGAAGAATGGAAAAAAAATTCAAAGACGCTTCCGCCTCTTCTGAGGCCTCCCGCCAAATGACGCTCTTGAGCTTTGACAGCTGTTTTTTTGGCAAGGGGCAGGGCCAACCACGTACAGTACATCACTTGGTGGCACCGCCCCCTTCTGATATCATATGACATCACGTAATGTCAGATGGGGCTTGCTAGTCCCCCCCCCTCCTGGCCTGCCAGGCTGCATGTTCGGATAAGGGTCTGGTATGGATTTTGGGGGAGGGACCCCACGCCATTTTTTTTTAATTTTGGCGTGTGCTTCCCCTTAAAATCCATACCAGACCTGAAGGGCCTGATACGGACGGGGGGGGGGGGGGGGGTTGGGACCCTTCGTCTTTGTTTTCATTCTTTTTATCTGTATTGCCGATAGCTGAAAATACATTACAGCCGCACGCATGTTTAAATTATATATTTTCCTTTCGAAATTTCAGTTTTGCTGCAACAGGCTACATTGTAGAGATGCGACAATTTACGGGCACATTAAGGGGAACCCCAGGCACTATATTTAAAGGAATTTTTAATTTTTATTGTTTTACTTTAAGCATTATTAAAATCACTGCTCCTGTAAAAACGATCATTTAAGAAAAAATATTTTACATTGATACATGTCCCCCAGTGCAGTACCTGGGTTCCCATACACTTTTCATGGCAATAACTTGCTTATACAGTAAGATTTTAAAATTAGGACTTTTGATTTTTTATGTTTTTCATGACTTTACGAGAGTTCGGATGTTCGCTAGGACTTTTTCCCTGTTCGAGATGTTCTGGTGCGAACCGAACAGGAGGGTGTTCGGCCCATCACTAATGCCTAATTTCAGAACACCTTTGGGTTTTTAAGAAGCTTAATTAAGGAATTGGGCTGAACTGAACCACTCTCAATCAAATAAGCGAACTTTGAAATGGGTCTGCCATAGAAGTGAAGTCTCTGTAAAAATTGTGAGTTGGTATATAGATGCATGTCCTATATTTCTTGTAATATGATATAAATGGCAGGATTTTTATCTTTTTGTGTGTGTAACATTTTTAACATCTTTTTTGTCGTGGATAATTACAATAACAGAAAAGTTACTTTTAGCGTATAACCAATTGTGGAATCATTGAAGGTATGCATCTTAAAGCTCGTAGTAATTGGTCTGTTCTTTATTTACCCCATACTTATTCACATAGGGAAGGGTGGTATCTGGGGCCCCTCTATTATTAAAATGGGCGTTCCCAGATTCTGATAATCTTCCCATCTGCAAACCCCCCCAAACACCACTGGCCAGGGTTGTGTGGTAGAGACCCTTGTCCTCATTAAAATGGGTACAAGGTGCTTTGCCTGGGAGGCTCCCTCCCCTATGATGACCTGGTATCGTTCAGGAGCAAGGGCTTGATTCCCCTTCTCCTGGCCAGCCAGGCTGCATGCTCAAGTTAAGGAATTGGTATGGAGTGCATGGGGGACTGCATTCATTTTTTTTTTTTTGTTTTGTTTCTTTGCTTGGGGTTCCCCATAAAATCCATACCAGAAGGGTCTGGCATAGATATTTTGAGGGACCTCGTGTTATGTTTATTTATTGATTTTTTTGTAAGGTTTCAACTTCAAATAAATACCAGAATCAAAGGGTCTGGTATACATTTTTGGGGGACTATATGCATTGTTCTTGTACAATGTGTTACAGCAAAAGTGTAATTTACAAAGAAAAAAAATGACAATTTAAATTGCTAAACTTAGATCCCTCCAAAGGTCCCTCACAATATATAACAGACCCTTAGAGTCTGTATTTCTTTATTTTCTTAAAAAAAAAAAAAAAAAAAAAGCAAGGAGGGAGATGTAATTAATCTGCAAAGATCCTTTGACCATTTTTTTGGTTTCCCCAAGACTCAGAATCCAGAAACGTCAGTGCAGCACTAGATGAAAGATACAAGGGACTGTCAGGAGCCCAGAAACTCATTGAACTTTTATACACACACTAATTACAAGCAAACAGATCTCAGGTGAGGATGGTTAATAGACATTCAAACTCCTTTGTGTCAACTCGTGTGCATGTGATCAGGCCAAAATCACCAGGGTATATAAACTTTTGATCAGTGTAATTTAGGAAGTTTCTGTTGTCATTAGGATTTAAAAAGACTAGAAGCAGTTGATTCATAATAAATGGCTTCAGCCAAACACTAACCATGAGTGAAAGAAAAGTTTTTTGCATTATCATTCATATTCTCGGAAAAATGGCCAAGAAATCATAAATTCTCCCAGGGTATGTAAACTTATGAGCACAACTGTAGCATTCCTTCTTATGCTTGCTGCCACTGATAGCGCTGTGTTAGACACATTACATTCACATGCTGGTAGAGGGCAGAGAGGGCCTTCTGGGCAAAATAATGGTGGCTGGATACCTGCCACTAAGGTATAGCACAGGCCACCACAGAAGGAAGAGTATTCAACAAATTGAAATGAGAGCAAATGCAAAGTTATACATGTTTCCAAGCTGGCATTGAGATGCTGAGCATGGGGGTGATTTGGCACATTTAAAAAAAAAAATTTTTCAGCAGAGACACCTGCCCTGGGAAGGGTACTGATGGAAACGGTGGGTGTAGCAGCATTCAAGCCCCGTGTCCCATTACCCACTTTATGTGGCATATCCTAAGTCTCTAAAACCACTTGTTAGACTTACCTCCCTATTACAATAGGTTGCAAATGTTTTTGAGGGGAGTGGGGGAGAGGGATGTGTAAAATGAGAATTGAGTAGAAAAAAGTAGGCCTTTTTCTGCCAACTTGTCCCGTACCTGATAAAGATCAATTTTAGGTGGGAGAGGGGGCTTCTCTTGCCCTCTTGTCCTAAACCCTTGGTTGTGATGACAGGAGGTGTGAGGATGGGGAGTGGCATAAGGGTCATGTAACGGGCAGTGCCATCCAGTGTTTGCAGGAAGCAGATGACTGTAGCTCTCAAGGCAGGTACCAGGAACTAGAACATGGTGACACTTGATCAGCAGACAGAAGTGTAGCCAGTACACAAGCCAAGAGGTCATCAACAACCGGGCTGCAAGGTATAGGAACATCAGGCAGAAGCAGAGTCAGGATACAACCCAAGATCAGTACACAGCCAGGCAGCAAGGTAGAAGCATGAGACAGAAGCAGAGTTAGAGTACAAATCAAGGTCACATCAGGCTGGCAGATATCCAGAGACAGGTCAGGGGCAAGTCAGGTCAAACACGGTAGGCAGTGCCAATAACAGGCATGCATGTGGGTGTGCGAATGCGCATATACGTAAACCATTTTAATACGCATGCCAATACTTTTGTCAATATGTACCAATGCCAGCCTACACATTTCATACACATTGCTCATGTGTATGAAAATTAAATAACCTTCTGGTTTCAATACGTACTGAGCTTCTCTTACACCCCTTGTCTCATTGAGGTGCTGCTCTCACAAGACTCTGCGATGCTGAATCATGTTCTTCCTTATGCACATGGTACCCAGATCACTGGAACTTTCAACACGGCAAATTGTGATCTGCAGGCAGAAGCTGCAGACCACAATTCTCCTGTCGGCAGCAGATATATTACAACATAAAAAAGGTGTTACTGCTATTATTGCTTATACAAAAGCAGGGCCCTGCATATTAGTTTTACCAGCCTTTTAGACAAAGTAAACAAAGTATTTTCATAATAAAGGGATTGGCATTTGTTTGGATATGTTATGACATTTTCGTTGGTTAACTTGTTAATAAAGGTCCATGTTTCAGAGGTTTGTGGACTGGCCCCAGGAATACCAGTGACCTGTACCTCTTGGGCAATGCCATAGATGGATTAGGATGCCTGTTCTTTTCAGTCCTCTTCAAGCTGCTCCTGTCTCTAGACAAAATCCTCCCTTGCTATTGTTCTGCCTCTGCTTCAAAACATTTCTTATCTCTCCACCTCATTATCCATCCCCTCCCTATTGTTTGAGCCTAGTTATCAGTAAGTTGCAGTTTCTTGAATATTACTGCCTCTTGCTGATCCTTGCCTGATGTCCTCTCTCCCTGTAATGATAGTGACCAAGATCACCTCCTGCAGCAAGTAAGTGATTGGGTAATTAAACAATTCTGCCAACTCCTTATTGCCAGTTTACAGGTCTATGCTGGGATTAGTAAAGCAAGAAGAGACGCAAGAAGAGGGTGCATTATCAGCGGTTGCAAACAATTGGCTGCTTTGCATCAGAGAAGAAAAAGAAAACAAAAAAGGCTTTCTCAACCACTTAACCAACTCCTGCATGTGCTGCAGCTGTAAAGCTGGGATAGATATGCAGACATGTCATGACTTTAAATGGTGCAGCCTAACCACCACTTAATCCTGCAGAACCTGTTCACCCCCTACTACCTCCACATGCAAAACCTCTGCCTCTCCCTTTAGGTTTGCCTGATACAGTATTTTTAAAAAAGAGACTAAATAGAACTGTAAAGCAAATAGCTCTCCCTACACAGATTGTCAGTGCTCCCTTAACTACTCCAACACAAAATGACAAATGACTATTGGGAACCCACCACTCAAAGTGAAGGGGCTGGCATATAACAAAAATCTCCCTCCCTATGCCAGTTGATTAAATTAGAGCAGTGATTTAAGGTTGCTAAGACTTTTGCCCAGCGAATGCCTGCATTAGTTCACTGTGTCTATGAACCTCAAACACACATGATTTGTCATACCACATGGTAGTGGGGAACCTGAACCTTGTTCCTGATGACCATGTTTCATAAAAGGACATTTCTTGTCAGCACTAGGTTTAGGAAATGTCCTAGAAAGTAATAAATTAATAGTAATAGCTGAAGTGGAGTAAATAACTAGACAGAGCACTGAAATGCGGATGGTTGCCTCAGATATGGTTACAGGATCCTTAACCCATATTGCAAAATCATTGTTCTGACAGCAGTGAGTACTTTATGCATGATTTTCAGATTGATGAAATGGATAAGCTTTTTTCCTGAAAAGATTTGCTATTGGTGTAAATGACACCTATTAGAAGTTTGGTATCTGATGTTTAAATGCAGAAGAATATATGCTGAAAATGTAAATATTTTATTAAAAATTATATAGCATTATATAGAGGGGGAACACTGTTTGCAGAATAAAGTTCAGCTTTAATTATTTAATGATTGTGGATTTTAATCAAATCTTTTTAAATTAATTTACTCAAACCTAGATACGCTTGGTCATAATGAGTTGTTATCATATTCTAAATAATAGTGATTGAGACTTATTTATTAGATATATATATATATATATATATATACACACACACACATTTTTGTTCAGGTCCATACACAACCCAACAAATGCAATGCATGTACTAGTACCTTGATCACATTTCTTCTTCAGATTATTCTAGGTACACAGGATACAAAATTATAACAATGTGTGTATCGCATACATTCAAAATGCATTGGAAGATGTGCACAGTTCTTTCCTTAGTCATTTTTAAATGATCTTGATGGAATTTGATATAAATAGCCCAAACACAATGATTACACTCTTGTTTGTAATAGGCACAGCATGCTTGGAGAGACATCATTACCGATCTCATCCTGAGTTTCTTTCCTGTTTTCAGACTGAAAAACACTCTGTAGAGTCAGTTCGTTCATTATAGATGTGAGAATAGCAACCATTGTAAAATTTTCATGTACTGACACACAATTCTAAGTAAGTTTTGCAACAGTAAGACTTTGCAGAAGTTTATGAAATGGGTGACCTATGTTCTTGACTAATATTATAATATTAATAATAGTAATATATTTAGCTAATTTTATAAATGCTTGCTGCAGCAGTTATTTAATTTAAGAATACAATTATATATAATTGTATATATAAATATAAGTAAGTACACCCTTCACATTTTTTTACATAGTAGGTGAGGTTGAATAAAGACAACAGTCCATCCAGTTCAACCTGTGTAGGTGTGTGTGGCTGTAATCATCTCACATAGCCCTGAATGTTCTGATCCCCGAGATGTACGTCTAATAGTCTTTTGAAAGCCACCATACTACCCGCAGAAACCTCCTCTTGTGGTAGCGAATTCCACAATCTTGTAGCCCTCACAGTAAAGAACCCCCCACGTTGCCTGAGGTTAAAACGCTTCTCCTCTAATCGCATTGTATGCCCCCGAGTCCTCATGCAATCCCTTCGACTGAACAGCTTTTTTTCTAAGCTGAGATCCCCATTGAGATATTTAAAAATTGCTATCATGTCCTCCCTCAGGCATCTCTTCTCCAGGGAGAATAAATCAAGCGATTGCAGACGCTCTTCATAATTAAGGTCCTCCAATCCCCTAATTAGTTTAGTTGCCCTTCTCTGGACTCTCTCCAGCTCCAACACATCCCTCCTGAGGACTGGCGACCAGAACTGGACAGAATACTCCAGATGTGGTTGGACCAGAGTTTTATAAAGTGGAAAGATTATAGACTTATCTCTGGAATACATCCCCTTCTTTATGCATGCAAATATTCTGCTGGCTTTGGCAGCTGCCGCTTGACATTGCATGCTGTTGCCTAGTCTATCATCAACCAAGACTCCCAGATCTTTCTCCATTTTTGATTCCCCTCCTAATGTGTATTGTGCAAATTGTGTATTTTTGTAAATATTTTATTATATCTTTTCATGTGACAACACTAAAGAAATGACACTTTGCTACAATGTAAAGTAGTGAGTGTACAGCTTGTATACCAGTGTAACTTTGCTGTCCACTCAAAATAACTCAACACACAGCCATTAAAGCGGTTGTATACTCATGAAAAAAAAATAAACCCCTGCAGGACAAAGGCATAATGAGCTAGTATGCATCGCATACTAGCTCATTATGAAATACTTACCTTAGAACGAAGCTCCGACACGGTCGTCTGGACACTGAGGGCGCTAACTTGCTCCCTCGGCGTCTCTTCCTGGACGCTGTGAGTGGCCGGAGCCGCGATGACGTCACTCCCGCGCATGCGTGCGGGAGTTTCACTTTCCGGCTAGAGCCGGCTAAGAGCTCTAAAGGTCCTCCAGACCTTCAGAGCGCATGCGCCGCTGATGTCAGCGGCTGCATGCAGGTTGAATATCTCCTAAAACGTGCAGGTTTAGGAGATATTAATTGTACCTACAGGTAAGCCTTATTATAGGCTTACCTGTAGGTAAAAGTCAAATAGCAGAGTATACTACCGCTTTAATGTCTAAACCGCTGGCTACAAAAGTGAGTACACCCCTAAGTGACAATGTCCAAATAGGGCCCAATATTTTGTGTGGCCACTATTATTTTCCAGCACTGCCTTAACCCTCTTGTGCATTGAGTTCACCAGACCTTCACAGGTTGCTACTGGAGTCCTCTTCCACTCCTCCATGATGACATCACTGAGCTGGGGAATGTTAAAGACCTTGCACTCCTCCACCTTCCATTTGAGGATGCCCCACAGATGCTCAATAGGATTTAGGTCTGGAGACATGCTTGACCAGTCCATTACCTTTACCCTCCGCTTCTTTAGCAAGGCAGTGCATGTCTTGGAGGTGTGTTTGGGGTCGGTATCATGTTGGAATACCGCCCTGAGGCCCAGTTTCCGAAGGGAGAGGATCATGCTCTGCTTCAGTATGTCACAGTACGTGTTGGCATTCATGGTTCCCTCAATGAACTGTAGTTTCCCAGTGGTGGCAGCACTTATGCAGCCCCAGAACATGACACTCCCACCACCATGCTTGACTGTAGGCAGGGCACACTTGTCTTTGCACTCCTCACCTGGCTGCCGCCACACACGCTTGGCACCATCTGAACCAAATAATTTAATCTTGGTCTCATCTGACCACAGGACATGGTTCCAGTAATCCATGTCCTTAGTCTGCTTGTCTTCAACAAACTGTTTGCGGGCTTTCTTGGGCATCATCTTTAGAAGAGGCTTCCTTCTGAGATCACAGCCATGCAGACCAATTTGATGCAGTGTGCGGCAATATGATCTGAGCACTGAAAGGCTGACCCCCCACCCTTTCAACCTTTGCATCAATGCTGGCAGCACTCATACATCTATTTTCCAAAGACAACCTCTGGATATGATGCTAAGCAAGTGCACTCAACCATGGCAAGGCCTGTTCTGAGTGGAACCTGTCCTGTTAAACCACTGTATGGTCTTGGCCACCATGCTGCAGCTCACTTTCAGGGTCTTGGCAATCTTCTTATAGCCTAGGCCATCTTTTTGTAAAGCAACAATTATTTTTTTTGTCAGATCCTCAGAGAGTTCTTTTCCATGAGGTGCCATATTGAACTTACAGTGATCAGTATGAGTGAGTGAGAGCGATAACGCCAAATTTAACACACCTGCTCCCCATTCACACCTGAGACCTTGTAACACTAACGAGTCACATGACACTGGGCAGGGAAAATGGCTAATTTGGCCCAATTTGAACATTTTAATTTAGGGGTGTACTCACTTTTGTTGCCAGCGGGTTAGACGTTAATGGCTGTGTGTTGAGTTATTTTGAGGGGACAGAAAATTTACACTGTTATAGAAGCTGTACACTCACTATTTTACTTTGTAGCAAAGTGTAATTTCTTCAGTGTTGTGACATGAAAGATATAATAAAATATTTACAAAAATGTGAGGGGTGTACTCACTTTTGTGAGATACTGTATATATACATCGCGCTTGTCACGCCCCCAAGACGCCGGCTCTGTGTTTTACAATAGCGGGACGCCGCTTTTTATGTATTTCGCTTGTGTTGATCTACTATCATGTAAGTAGAATCTTGAATAAAGCTGTTTTTACACCTCTAAACCGGATCACGCTATGAATGCTTTTATCCTCTACATATTGCCATACATATCGGAGTTGTGTCCGGATCTATGAGCGAGTGAGGGGTTGATGCAGTTTAGCGAAGCTTGGTCCGTTCATGCAGAGGAGAGAGCCCATTCCATAGGAGTTATAACTTCATGCTCTTTGTGGCCCGTCCATTAATTTGGAGGCCCACTCATTGCGGTAAGCTGCCATCTTGCCTATCCGCACGGGTGTCTGTTTTCCATTGCTTTTCACATCTTGGGATCTTCACCCTAAGTGGACTCTCCACCATCTATATATGCTGAATGGACTTATGACTTAATATTATTGATTGATTTTATTACACTGCATTTATATCAACTGTATACCAATTTATTATACTGCATTGTTTATTAACTCTTTAAGCACAATTAACTTTGTGGTTCATAGCGCTGCACTACTTGACACACAATACGAATGGGATTACTATGAATCCAGTGTTCTAGCTGCTATTTTATTTTATGTCAAAAAAAAAAAAAAAAAAAATGTTATTCATTATTAAGCGCAGGATTTCCCCCTTGATCTTATATATATATACATATGTTTTTTTGTAATGGATGTACACATAAAAGACATCTAAAAACAAAGAAAATTATCATATTATTTATATTTTTTAATAAATTCAAATTTTTGTACATTTAGAATAACATGGTCTGTGAGAGAAAATCCAGATTTCCCCCCTGGACTGTCAAAAGTTTTTCAAACAGCAGAATGGCCGCACAGAGAGGTTCTGGCACATCTATTCTTCCTTAATGGAAAGCTTCACACTTTTGATCAACTAAATCATCAGGAAGGATTTTTTTTCCCCTGCTATAGCAAATTGGATCATGTTTTGCTGGGGTTTATTTTCGCCTTCCTCTGGATCAACAGCGGGTATAGGATTGTGTATATGGGATTGTATGGTTGGGTTTTCAATACTGTTTTTTTTTTTTTTGGTTGAACCGGATGGACTTGTGTCTTTTTTTAACCTGACTAACTATATGTAAAGGCTCTTTCTAAATCATCAACATTTCCTTTTTGGGCATACCTACAGATATGCCACTTCTTATCACACTCAACCAACATTACCGTATGGTCCAGGCCCATCACACAATTTGAGAATATATGCCTTAAACAATCCCCCAAAGGCATCTAGTCTCTACTACTGTATATACTCTCTGTTAATGCATTTTACACACATACCACTAGACAGAGTGAGGCAAGCATGGGAAAGAGACCAGCAACCTGCCATTACTGATGAATGGGATGACATAAACGAATATATACACAAGGGCTCTTTGAACGTGGTCATACAGGAAAACGGTTACAAAATTCAAATCTGAAGGTGTGCAGGAGATGTGGTTCAGAGGTGGGAACCTTGCTACACATTTGGTGGGCTTGTGATATGATTGAGATATTATGATGATGATTGTGATATGATTCGCCCATTTTGGGAGATGATCCATGATGCCATCACGGAAATCACAACCTTCACACTTGACTTTACACCTGATAAATACCTACTACACCACATATCTTTATCGAAGAAAAAGTACAAAAGATCATTAACCATGCAATTGGTCAATGCGCCCAGACTCTGCATCCCGGTACATTGGCGATCCACGCATGTCCAAAAGGCAAGGGAATGGTTTAAGAGAGTTAATAAAATAGAGGAAATGGAAGAGCTGATCCATATTTCAGAAGATCGTCTTTCTAAATTCCTGTCCTCTTGGCTTTGCTGGTCTCACTTTAAAACTACTGAACAGTACAGAGCTCTATCCAGGTAAAAAAATAAATAAATTCTACCACTTCAAGCTGTGTCCCATGAGCTCACACTGATCTATGGACTGAGGAACTAGATAACACACTCCCCACCCACCCTGTTCCTTTCCTTTATCTTTCCCCCTCCCTTTTTTTTTTCTTTCTCTATCTCTCTCTCTCCTATTGCTCTTTCTCTTGCCCTACTCTTTCTTTTCTTCATTGTCTCTTCTTATTCTGATCTCATACTCACCTTGACGCCTATTTCACCTTGACGCCACCAATTCAAGTGGAAAGCCAGCCAGGGTAGGAATCGATCAATTTTTACACTTTTGATACAACCTCAAAAGACCTGGTGGGCCCTGAGTGCTTGTATTGTCTTCACATGCCTTACTGTTCTGACCTTACCATGAGAGTTCACGAATCTCTATTGTCTATTGGTAAGTTTTGTTAACTTTATGTATGCAATTTACCACCAGTTTGGCAGATTTCTTTGTGACCCCACCTATGTTATACTAATTTTATGCTGTTCTACATTACTTTCAATAAAGATTGCTAATGAAAAAAAAAACAAAACAAAAAAAGAATAACATGAAATCTCTCTTGTTGTGGAATGCTGTTAGATTTAATTCTCACCTGAAACATGTTGGGTCTTATTACCCAAAGTGTGAAGTGAACTTGGGACTGATTTAGTAAAATATGACATGATGTGTATCTGTTTATTTTAAGCATCCAAAAAGTTGTTTTTAACCAAATGTCCTTGTGTATACACGACATGCTATTTGATGTACACTGAAATAACACAAAACAAGAGAGAGTATGTGATCAGTGTTTGTGGCTCAAAGCTGTCAGCAGGCTCCATTTAAAGCTCCATACATCCAGTCATTGAGGAGAGTGTGGCCAGATGAGACATGCTCATTTTTATCTTTAACCATGTGAGTGCATTCTTTTTAAGTTTATTCTGCAATCAATAAATTGGATTACACTAAGGAGGTCGTACCCTCTCTTGTTTTGTTTTGTTTCAGTGCCTATGCGTTACTCTGTGGGATTGTTGGAGAGCAGCAGCGCTAATTAGTGTGATCACCTGCAGTCTGAAAGAATTTTTCTTGCTGATGTTCAAGCTTTGAAGGTTTAACCTAGCATAAGAGACTTCCTTGCTTTTGCCTAGATATCAATATTGAAGGTGTAGGAAGACCTGCGCAACTGCTAGGTTTTTTTTTTTCCATATGACTATTTGATGTATACACAGGTGCATCTCACATCATCATTACATTTATTGAATTTTACTTAAAGTGTTCTAAACCCACAACAGTAAAATCAGTCTCTGTATGTTATGCAGTAAAGCATGCTTGTTATACTCACTGTGGAGCCTAAGGGGTTAACCATCTGCAATATGTAAAATGACTGTTTATATTCTGTTCTCTCTGATCATCCCCTTCGTCCACAGTACCCAAACTATCTGCTGATAGAACAGAGCCTTGGAGGCAAGCTGCACATGCTCAGTTTGGTGTGTATTGCTGGAGAGTAGTGATGGACGAACATCGGCCGGGGCGGTTCGCGAACGTCAGCCGCAAATTTTCTCAAAAGTCCGTGAACCGCGAGTTCGCGGCGGGCCCCATTGACTTTAATGGGAGGCAAACTTTAAAAACCTTTAGGTCATATTTGCAGCCACAAAAGACGTACTAGCTTTGCACAAATAGTTCCAGCACATGGACAATGTCATAACATAAGTATTGCAATTGAAAAAGTTGCCCTAAATGTTTTTTTTTTTTTTACAGCAAAAAATATATATATATTTTTCATAAATCAGCCAGAACTGACAGCAGCCGGTAAATACATTGTCTATTATATATAGGGTCCATTCACACATCTGTAAAATGGGTCCGCATCCATTCCACAATTTGGCGGAACCTTTACAGACCCATTGTTTTTCATTTCCAGTCTGACAAATTAGGCATTCACAGGATAAAGAAGTAAGTGTCGGCCATAAAAGGCCCCAAAAATGAGCCCACATGCATTTACCTGACAGCTAAGAACATAGTATTCTGTGGCTGAAGGTACATTAGGCATTCACAGGTAACAGAAGTAAGTGTCAGCCATAAAAGGCACCAAAAAATAGCCCACATGGGTTTACCTGACAGCTAAGAATGTAGTATTCTGTGGCTGAAGGTACATTAGGCATTCACAGGATACAGAAGTAAGTGTCGCCCATTCCAGGCCCCAAACATTAGCCCACATGGGTTTACCTGACAGCTAAGTAAGTAGTATTCTGTGGCTGAAGGTACATTAGGCATTCACACAGTATACAGACGTAAGTGTCGGCCTGTATAGGCTGCAAAAATTAGTTTACATGGTTTGAACTGACAGCAAAAAACTTAGTTTTTGATGGCTAGAGGTATGGTAGGTGTTCACAGTACACAGAACCGTAAGTGTCAGCCTGTATAGGCTCCAAAAATTAGCTCACATGGTTTGAACTGACAGCAAAGAACTTAGTATTTGGTGGCTGGAGGTACATTAGGCATTCAAGGAAAAAAATAATTGCCGGCCCTGAAAGGCCCCAAAAATTTGCCATTCAATGGACATGAAATGCCTTTTATGCAGCTGTATGTAGCGAAGCCAAGGACCAGGAATTGTTGTGGGTGGAGGAATTTTAATGAAACCTGGTCTACTGGTCACATGTGTTGAATTCCTCAGAGATCCATGCCTAATTCATTTTTATAAATGTGAGCTAGTCTACACTGTCATGAGCAAATTGTGCAAGCTCTGGCCAGAGGTCAAGCCTGCCCACCCAGTAGTCCAGGGGTTCATCACTCCTCAGATCGTCCACATTGGCCGTTAACCCAATGTAGTCGGACACCTGTCGGACACCTTTTTTTACGCTCCAACATTTGAGCCACAGAAGCCTGCCTTTTTCCAGAAAAACGTGACGACGGCATCATGAAAGGTGGAGTGTTGGACAACTGTGAGGAGACAGGAAAAGGGGGAGGAGAAGGAGAAGAGGCTGGACGGTGAGAGAATGGAGTGTGGCTTTGTGGGTTCTGACAGTTTTTCTCCCACTGGGCTTGGTGATGGGATTTCAGGTCCTTCCTAAAGCGATTATAATATGGGGGAGAGAAAGGTTGGAAATGGTGCTACCCAGGGTGTATATGCGAATACACAAAGATTGGGTGTGATTTTGAGGAAAAAAAAGTGCTCAGTGCAAATTACACACAATAAACTCGGTGCCCATGTAATCTTGTGTGAGTGTTGTACATATACCAAATAAAATGATTAAAATAATGGGTCAGATGTGAATAAATATCTAAAATTGTGACAAGGTATGGTATGATGTCCCAATAAATATTGGATATAATGTGGTGTATATATGAATAAATAAATAAATAAATGGGATAATAGTGATGGCTTTGTGTGAGAAAACTCCAAAGATGACCACTAGAGGTCGCACTTACCCCACTTCAAAATACTTCTCATATGCTTATGTAGGGTAAATAATTCTCAAACCTGTCCCCAGAAAAGGTCCTTACGGACCGATAGATCCCATCTGGGTAAAAGGGGAGAAAAAGAAACCTCTTAGTGTGGCAAATAAAATTGAGTTTCTAGAAGTAATAGTGACTCACACTTAGGTGCTATGTGCAGCAGATCATGTCAGACAAGGTGCAGGCAGCGTCGGCGAAGCTTCCGCGTTCCACCTTCGGCGAGCCCCGGACCGGAAGTGACGTTGACGTATAGGTTCCGCCCTACGCACGTTTCGTCATTGGACGTCTACGGGAGCGGTGCCCGTCCATCAACCATTCCGTCCTCTTATAGCCAGACACATCCCGGCGGCCAATCAGGTGTTCCATATGCAAATTAACACTGATGGCCAAACTACACAGGAAGCAATGAATCACCTCGAGTGTGTATACGTCAACGTCACTTCCGGTCCGGGCTCGCCAAAGGTGGAACGCGGAAGCTTCGCCGGCGCTGCCTGCACCTTGTCTGACACGATCTGCTGCACATAGCACCTAAGTGTGAGTCACTATTACTTCTAGAAACTCAATTTTATTTGCCACACTAAGAGGTTTCTTTTTCTCCCCTTTTACCCAGATGGGATCTATCGGTCCGTAAGGACCTTTTCTGGGGACAGGTTTGAGAATTATTTACCCTACATAAGCATATGAGAAGTATTTTGAAGTGGGGTAAGTGCGACCTCTAGTGGTCATCTTTGGAGTTTTCTCACACAAAGCCATCACTATTATCCCATTTATTTATTTATTTATTCATATATACACCATATTATATCCAATATTTATTGGGACATCATACCATACCTTGTCACAATTTTAGATATTTATTCACATCTGACCCATTATTTTAATCATTTTATTTGGTATATGTACAACACCCACACAAGATTACATGGGCACCGAGTTTATTGTGTGTAATTTGCACTGAGCACTTTATTTTCCTCAAAATCACACCCAATCTTTGTGTATTCGCATATACACCCTGGGTAGCGCCATTTCCAACCTTTCTCTCCCCCATATTATATTCTAACCCCTATAATTTTTAGGGGTTGGTTGGTGGCTGCAACCCAAATTATTATTACTTTAGAGGCTCGGAAGTTCATATCCATAGCGCTGGTTTCTTCCTCTCTCTTTACTTCTTAAAGCGATTGTCCCTAGGTGAGTGTTGGGCTTACCGCGACTTATGCGTTGACTGCAAAGGCTGCAGATGGCAACACTGGTGTCAGCAACGGACACATTAATAAAAGCCCACACTGCGGAGCCATGTGCCGGTGTCCTGGGAGTGCCAGATGTGACTGTACATGGGTGATGGCTCGCTCCTGATACATTTGCAGTCTGCTTTCTACCTCTTCTACAATGCAAGTTCTGCCTGCCTCTCCTCCCTATCTGCCGGTCCGTCAGTCCACCAGTTCTACAAATAATTGGCCAGTAACTGTTGTCACTATGTGTAGCACTGTTTACACAGCGAGAGGCCAAATTTTTGCAGGACTAAAATACACTCTTAGAAATTTATACTGTTAAATAACACCCCCACTTCAATATGTGGCATTGGGGGGGGGGGAGCATTGGTGTAGCTCACCAGTTCAAAAAATTGGCCAGTGAGATAGGCGCTGTGTGTACCAGACTTCACTCAGCAAACTAGGCAATATTGTTGCATGACACAAATACACTTGAAAAAGTTTACTCAGAGAACACCCCACTTTAATATGTGGCATTTGGGGGGAGCATTGGTGTAGCACACCAGTTCAAAAAATTGGCCAGTGAATTAGGCACTGTGTGTACCAGACTTCACTCAGCAAACTAGGCAATATTGTTGCATGACACAAATACACTTGAGAAAGTTTACTCAGAGAACACCCCACTTCAGTATGTGGCATTGGTGTAGTACACCAGTTCAAAAAATTGGCCAGTGAGTTTGGCGCTGTGTGTACCAGACTTCACTCAGCAAACTAGGCAATATTGTTGCATGACACAAATACACTTTAAAAAGTTTACTCAGATAACACCCCACTTCAATATGTGGCATTGGGGAGCAATTGGTCTATCACACCAGTTATAATACATTATAAGTGCTTTTGTCACTGTGTGTAGTGTTGCTGCAGAAACGCTCAGTCTCACCACCACACCTGTCACAATGCTGCCCAGTGCACAATAATAGTACTAATCCACTATAATATGCTTTCTACAAAGTATATTATACTGTGGATTACCCCCCTCCCCACCCCCCTTTTTAGTGCACAGCACAGCAATACCAAAAAATTTGCAGCCCTTTACATGACTTTTGTGGACATTAACAGAGCAATTTCTGGGTGACTGCAGCCGATCTCTAACTGTCCCTACAGCAACCACAGGATACCTCTCCCTAAGCTCAAAAGATACTAGACCTATACCGAAATACCAGCCCTGAAAAGGACTTTTGTGGACATTGACAAAGCGATTTGTGACCAGGGCGGGACTGACCATTGGGCACAGCGGGCATATGCCCGGTGGGCCGCCGAGGCCCCCGCTCCGAGTCCAGCGCCAGGCGCATTATAATGGAAGACAGTGTCCGCCATCCGGCCGTTGCCTGCCTCTCCGCGGCCGATTCCGGAGTCTGAGGGCCGCCGCCGCATTACCGCAATCTGGCCGCCCGCCCACCCCGCCACTGTCCCCGACTGCCCGGGCCCCGCATTACGGCAATCTGGCCGCCCGCCGCTATCCCCGACTCCCCACTCCTAACTTTGCTCAGCTGGCAGCCGGGCTCCGCAGCGGCATCCAGGCTCCAGCGTAGCTCAGGAGGGGGTGGAGTCGGTGGGTGGACCGTCCGTGTGACTGTGAAGTGAAGGCCGGGGGTGGAGCTAGAGGCCGGCGGGGACCCCATGCTGCCTTGTTGTCACAGGAAGTAGCGGGAAGTGAGCAGTCGCCGTCGCCGCACACCGCAGACAGACACTGACAGTGTGTCTGAGTCTGAGACAGTGACTGCCTGAACTTAAGTGAGTCAGAGTGTGGAGGAGTCGTCAGTGTCAAGTTAGTGAAAGAATGGCAGCAGGCCAGCAGCACAATTTAAAAACACAGACTCCCACTGCCATACCTCTGCCTCATCCCATCCCATCCCATCCCATCCCTCCCACTGCCATACCTCTGCCTCATCCCATCCCATCCCTCCCACTGCCATACCTCTGCCTCATCCCATCCCATCCCTCCCACTGCCATACCTCTGCCTCATCCCATCTCTCCCACCGCCATACCTCTGCCTCATCCCATCCCTCCCACTGCCATACCTCTGCCCCATCCCATCCCTCCCACTGCCATACCTCTGCCTCATCCCATCTCTCCCACCGCCATACCTCTGCCTCATCCCATCCCTCCCACTGCCATACCTCTGCCCCATCCCATCCCTCCCACTGCCATACCTCTGCCCCATCCCATCCCTCCCACTGCCATACCTCTGCCTCATCCCATCTCTCCCACCGCCATACCTCTGCCTCATCCCATCCCTCCCACTGCCATACCTCTGCCCCATCCCATCCCTCCCACTGCCATACCTCTGCCTCATCCCATCTCTCCCACCGCCATACCTCTGCCTCATCCCATCTCTCCCACTGCCATACCTCTGCCTCATCCCATCTCTCCCACCGCCATACCTCTGCCTCATCCCATCTCTCCCACTGCCATACCTCTGCCTCATCCCATCTCTCCCACCGCCATACCTCTGCCTCATCCCATCTCTCCCAATGCCATACCTCTGCCTCATCCCATCTCTCCCAATGCCATACCTCTGCCTGATCCCATCTCTCCCACCGCCATACCTCTGCCTCATCCCATCTCTCCCACCACCATACCTCTGCCTCATCCCATCTCTCCCAATGCCATACCTCTGCCTCATCCCATCTCTCCCAATGCCATACCTCTGCCTGATCCCATCTCTCCCACCGCCATACCTCTGCCTGATCCCATCTCTCCCACTGCCATACCTCTGCCTCATCCCATCTCTCCCACTGCCATACCTCTGCCTCATCCCATCTCTCCCAATGCCATACCTCTGCCTGATCCCATCTCTCCCACCGCCATACCTCTGCCTCATCCCATCTCTCCCACCGCCATACCTCTGCCTCATCCCATCTCTCCCACCGCCATACCTCTGCCTCATCCCATCTCTCCCACCGCCATACCTCTGCCTGATCCCATCCCTCCCACCGCCATACCTCTGCCGGATCCCATCTCTTTCACCGCCATACCTCTGCCTGATCCCATCCCTCCCACCGCCATACCTCTGCCGGATCCCATCTCTTTCACCGCCATACCTCTGCCAGATCCCATCTCTCCCACCACCATCCCTCTGTCTGATCTCTCCCCCCCTCCCATGAGGCAGTGGTGATGGGGGGGATAGGGATGACATCAGTAGCGGTGGGGATAAGGATGACATTAGTGGCAGTGATGATGAGCATAGGGATGACATCAGTGGCAGACGTTGTCATTCCTATGCCCACCACCACTGCCACTGATGTTATTCCTATCCTTACCACCACTGCCACTGATGTCACCCCTATCCTCATCATTCCCACTGATATCATCCCTATCCTCAACACCACCACTGATGTTATCGCTATCCCCACCACCACCGCCACTGATGTCATCCCTATCCCCACCACTGCCACTGATGTCATCCCAATCCCCACTACCACTGATGTCATTCTTATTCCCACTGCCACTGATGTAACCCCTATCCCCACCACCACTGCCACTGTTGTCACCCCTATCCCCACCACCACGGATGTCACCCCTATCCCCACCACCACTGCCACTGATGTCACCTCTATCCCCACCACCACTGCCACTGATGTCACCCCTATCCCCCACCACCACTGATGTCACCCCTATCCCCACCACCACTGCCACTGATGTAACCCCTATCCCCACCACCACTGCCACTGCTGTCACCCCTATCCCCACCACCACGGATGTCACCCCTATCCCCACCACCACTGCCACGGATGTCACCCCTATCCCCACCACCACTGCCACGGATGTCCCCCCTATCCCCCACCACCACTGATGTCACCCCTATCCCCACCACCACTGCCACTGATATCATCCCAATCCTCACTACCACTGATGTAACCCCTATTTCCACCACCACTGCCACTGATGTCACCCCTATCCCCCACCACCACTGATGTCACCCCTATCCCCACCACCACTGCCACTGATGTCATCCCAATCCCCACTACCACTGCCACTGATGTCATCCCAATCCCCACTGCCACTGATGTCATCCCAATTCCCACTACCACTGCCACTGATGTCATTCCTATTCCCACTGCTACTGATGTCATCCTTATCCCTACCACCACTGCTACTGATGTCATCCCTATCCCACCACCACCGCTACTGATGTCATCCCTATCCCACCATCACCACTACTGATGTCATCCCTATCCCACCACCACCACTACTGATGTCATCCCTATCCCCTATCTTTTATATTTTACCCAAAAATTGGGTAATATATTTTTAATGTACCCTAAAATTACCTGTTATCTCTTAGCCTGGGTTCACACCAAATGCGGACTGCATCTAAATAGCAACCCGTCCATGCAAACAGATTGCGGAGTGTATGTTAGGTTAACGACACCCCGCAATCGGTTTTCAAAACACAGTGCGATTTGCAGAATCGGATCGCATGGGTGTGCAGGTTAAATATAACTAAAAAACAGAGAAACCGGTAGTTGTTCATCATTGGTCATTTTGTTTAAAAAAAAAAAAAATGGGCTGCTCAGCCTAAAATGCCCGGGCCTATTTTTTGTCCCAGTCCGGGCCTGTTTGTGACTGCAGCCGATCTCTAACTGCCCCTAAAGCAACCACTGGATACCTGTCCCTAACCTCAAAAGAGACTGTAGAAGGCCTATACCGAAATACCAGCCCTGAAAAGGACTTTTGTGGATCTTCACAGCACTATATGTGTCTAGCAAACTCTCCCTAATGAGCACAGGAGACCTCTCCCTACACTGGCAGAAAGCGGAATGTGAAATGGCCGCCAGATCGGGTCTATTTATAGGGTAGGGGGACTGTCCATGTGCTGGAATGTTTCAATTGGGTGTCCCGTTCCACCTGACGGCTGTGTCATGGGTCAAAATTCTCCCCAATGTAAACAAATATGGCCACCGCCATGTGTCCGAAAATTAGCGAACAAGTTTTTTTTTCTCTTGGGAGAGTGCATTTAAACATTGGTCCATAAGGATCCACTTGCTAATGTATATAGCTATATATCCGCTGACCTTTTTGTAGATAGGTTACTTAGCGCTGCTAGTGCTTATGTGGGTTTTGCTCTTGTATGCACCTTGTTTTAGACAACAGGCACATGGGAAGAAAACTAGAAGAAGACAATGGACCAAGCAATGGCTGAGGAACTGTGAAAAATATTCTCACATTGTTGAGAGACCTGAAGGAGAATAATCCGGATGACTTTCGGAATCATCTAAGAATGCCGGATGAAGCCTTTCAGCTGCTATTGAGCCATGTAGCACCCCTCATAAGAAGACAGGATACTGTCCTCAGACAAAATATAATAGCAGAGCAACGGTTAATAGCAACACTTTGTTTTCTGTCAACTGGAAGAACATATGAAGATCTCAAGTTTACCACAGGCATATCGGCCCAGTCGCTAGGTCGCATCATTCCAGAAACCTGTGCAGCTATAGAGGAGGTCTTGCAAACTGAATATTTAAAGGTAATCACATTATCTCTATTGTTTGAAATGATTTACAAAAAACAGCATAGAAGTGATGTGAGAATTTTTTAGTACATATTTGAAATTATGTTTTTTTTAACAAAAATATCAATTAACCAAAAAACTGAGCACAAATACGTTTTTTTTGGGGTTGTAAACATTAGTATAACCATGAAAAAAACATATTAACACAATTCATAAAGAGCAAGAACACAATTACAAGGGTAATGGAAATCATTTCCCAAGGTGTTTTGTGTTTGTTCATGTTGTGGGAATGGTACACGCCAGTGATGTGGCTGCTGAGATTGTTGAGATTGATGCCCCTGAGTGATATTGCATTCTGCAAACTGTGTATGTTGTGTGAGCTCCCCTCTGACTCCCTTATTCAGTAGCTGGATCAGTAGTTCAAGCCGTTGTTTTTGCTCTTCTGACATCCGTTGTATCTTCTTAGAAGTTAGGCCTCCTAAATCATCACATTCATCCCTCTTTTGATTCAGTGCAGCAGATGCTTGTGAAAGAAAGCTGGTAGTTGAATCTTGTAATGATCTCTTTTTTTTACCCTTGTTTGGTGTTTCAGCTGCTGATGTTGAAGGTTCCGATGGATTGATGAATAGATCCTGTGTAGAAAAAAAAAATGTAATTTGTTATTATAGTACGTAAAATGACACACAATCTTCTAAACAATTCTTCTTTTCTGTTACATTTACCAACTTCTGTGGAGGAATGTCTGGCAACAGCCAAGCCATTTCAAGATTATTGGAATTTCCCAATTTGCGGTGGTGCGATTGATGGGAAGCATGTGCGTATTAGACCCCCCGCTAACTCGGGTTCCTACTATTACAATTATAAGGGATGTTTCAGCATCGTGTTAAAGGCCATAGTGAATGCCAAATACGAGTACATCTTTGTTGACATTGGGAAGAATGGACGAAACACAGATGGAGGAATAATAGACAAAACTGAGTTTTACAAACGTCTAAAAAATGGGTCACGGGATCTGCCATCAAAACAAGAGACAGTAAATGGACTCAACTTTGTCTTTCTTGCCAATGAGGCATTTGGTTTAGGAGAAAATCTGCTCAAACCATTTTCTATGAAAAATCTCAGCTGATCAAAGAATATTTAATAACAGATTTTTATGAGCTAGACGTGTGGTCAAGAATGCATTTGGTATAATGGCATGGTTTAGAATCTTCCATACTGCTATCAATGTGTCACATGATAACATTGATAAAATTGTGCACAGTTGCTGTGTTCTGCACAATTTCCTGCATCACACTACCTCTTCATATATGCCACAGGCCATGCTCGATAGGGAAGACACTGTGGCAGGTAAAGTGATTCTTGGTAATTGGTGAAGTGACACTGAGGCACTGGTGAACCTATGCCATGCACATCCATGCCTCTCCAGTCAAATTGTACGCCAAAATCGGGTGGAATATATGCAATGCTTTGTTGGGCCTGGTGCTGTAGACTGGCAGAATAATATGTAGAGAGTATTCCGCTGCTCATTTTCTGTCAGGTTATACCAAAGCCATCTAACGGAATAATCGCTTATCCAGTAAAGTGTAGATAAATGTAGATAAATGTTCTTTGTTATGCAATTTAAGATACATGTTAAATTAACACGGACAATCCATGAAGTGTTTATGTATTTTTGTTTACATTAAAAAAATCCACATGGTACAAATAAAAAGCATTTCATGCAATTTACCTGACTATCGGCAAGTTCCTCTGGTGTCCTAACTTATGTATCTGGTGAATTGTGATCTCTGGCTATACTGATGGTCTAGCGTTGTCTTGGTCAGTGAGAAAGCAAAGACTTTCAAATACCATAGATGGGGTACATAAATTTCATCTGTCCCAGCTCCTTTTTTTTTTAAATTTGATAATTTTTATTAATTTTTTACATATACCAGACAGATTTGCATACACAAACATCAAATCAATACACAAAAATAGCGACACATTTCATACCCTCCCAAAAAAAAAAAAAAAAAAAAAATTATATATACCCCCCCCCCCCCGAGGGAAGGGATAAGAGGAGGGCCCGTATCTGGGACCTTCACCCTACTCATTGAGTAACCCACCACCAATGACGCTAATCGCATTCCAAGAATATACCTGTGTTAAAAAAAAAAAAAAAACCCAATTGTGTATGTGTTTATCCCCCAAATAATCAATATATACATATATATTTAAACTCGTGAAAATAAACCAACGTGCAGAAGAAGGGGCAGACGCCCCTACAAACTTGTGAATACATTATCAGCAATAAAGTTTTTAACTCATCAACTTCTCACACACACACAAAAAAAAAAAAAAAAGGGGGAGGGGGAATCCCCCATCCCCTAGGCCCCCTGTGAAAACTAACCCCCACTATCCCCGTGTATCAGTAAGGGAGAATTAGTAACAGTCAGATCCTCCAGTATCCCTTCCCAAAAAAAAAAAAAAAAGAAATATATTTTAAAACATAGAGGGGAGAGAGGAGAGGAGACCACGCGACACTTCTTATATTGTCGCCACGTCCATAAAATGAACCCATGGTAGCCATCTAGCTCTAATTTCTTCCTCTGTGTTTTTCAAGGAGGATGTAAGTACCTCCATCTTATAGATTTCTCTTACTTTAGAGTACCATAATTCCACCGTGGGTGACTGGGTTTGTCTCCACAAAGCAGGTATACACGCCTTTGCAGCATTCAAAAGTCTAATTGTCAGTGATTTTCGATATCTTTTAAAAGAAATTTTTGTAAGATGCAATAAACAAAAAGCTGGGTCCCCCTGTATTTCTACCGCTGTTAATTGTTTAATAACCGAAGCGATTTTTGTCCAGAACTCCTCTATTCGATGACATGACCAAAAAATATGCATAATGGATCCTACCTCCGATCCACAACGCCAACAGTTTTCCGAAATATTCTCGTCCATTTTGTGTAACACCTCCGGGACCCTATACCACCGCGTTAGTATTTTGTAACCCGTTTCCTGCGTTTTGCACTCCATTGAGGATTTGTGTACTGTAGATAGAATCTGATTTACCTGGCCAGGAGTAAAAGACACTGCCAATTCCCGTTCCCATTGGCGCATAAATGGTAACTGCTGGTTGTCTTGTTCTTCTATTAACCATGAATAGAATAAAGATATCATATGTTTAGGTGGTGTATTTGAAATACATATCTTTTCAAAGGGTGTTAAGTTCCGAGGAACGTACCCCCTTTGATGATATGTCTTGAGAAAGTGTCTCAGTTGCTGTATACTAAGATAGTCAAGACTACTATCTGGCCATGATTTTAATTCTTCCTGGGAAGGAATTTGTTCCCTCTGCCATACGTCATGTAGGCGCGTCTTTCCCATCTGTGCCAGGCGTCTGATTTTACCATTCATACAACCCGGGGGGAATTCCGGGTTGCCTATGATGGGTATCAATGGAGAAGGGGCTGGGGCTATTTTCCCGTACTGCTGAATATGTCGGGTTTCTCTTAATGTCGTCCCTATAACCGGATGAGAGAAAATCCTATCCGTAGGTGAGTAAATTGACCACGGTGCTGGGGGGGTCAACTGGCCCGCCTCAACAACTTCCAACCCAACCCAACGCTTATTGGCCTTGTTACAGTTCCAATCCACTACCCGAGTTAAGTGGATAGCTCTGTAATACCGGAATACATCTGGTAGCCCTATCCCGCCCTGTGATTTTGGCAAAGATAGGGTCTGTAGTCGTATTCGAGGAGTCCTAGAGGCCCAGATAAACGAACGGAACAAAACCTTCATCTGACGAAAAAAAGTCTGTGGTAAAGTTATTGGAAGAGTCTGCATTACATACAGAAACCTGGGCAATATATTCATTTCTAATGCATTACACCTACCGAACCAGGTTAGAGTTAGTTGCTGCCAAGCCCTCAGATCATTTTTGATCTTTCCAAGTAAAGGAATATAATTTTTCCTATATATTTCTAGCGGGTCCGCAGTAATTTGAATCCCCAGATATTTTAACGAGCCCTCGGCCCAATGGAATGGAAAAGCGTACCGTAATTGTAATTCTTCTTGCAATGGCATAGCAATGCTCATCGCGGCTGACTTCGTCAAATTGATCTTATAGTTAGCAAGCATTCCATATGTTCTGAGTGTCTCCAATATATTTGGAAGTGACACGGTGGGATTTGTGACGAAAAACACTAGGTCGTCTGCAAATGCGGCGACCCTGTGCTGTTCCCCCTCTACCATTAATCCAGTAATATCTGGTGCCCTTCGTATTGTACATAACAAGGGTTCAAGTGTTAAGATAAAAATAAGTGGGGATAATGGACAACCTTGCCTAGTCCCGTTTGATAACGTAAAAAAGTCTGATCTCCATTCATTAACGCGTACTGCTGCTGAGGGGTTAGCATAAAGTGATAGAATATATGTCAACATCTGCAGCCCCACTCCAATATGTGACAGGGTGGCCTGGATAAAATGCCAGGACACCCTGTCAAATGCTTTCTCCGCATCCATGGAAAGCAACACCATCTTATTATGGGATTCGTGTGCCGAATAGATGATATCCACGACCCGCGTCGTGTTGTCCCTTGCTTCACGTGATGGGACAAAGCCCACCTGGTCAAAATGTATCAGATCGGGAATATACGGCAAAAGACGATTAGCCAGTATTTTAGCCATTAGTTTAGTATCACAATTCAGGAGTGAAATGGGGCGGTAACTACCACATAATAGGGGGTCTTTCCCCTCTTTAGGTATAAGGGAAATGTATGCCCTTAGAGAATCTATAGGTAGTGCCGCCCCATTCAAAACTGAATTCATGTGCCTCAGGAAAGGTTGTACCAAAGGTGTTCTAAAATTTTGATAATACAATAATATGTAAAACCGTCTGGTCCTGGTGCTTTATGTATTTTAGTCTGAGCCATTGCCTCCGCTAACTCCTTCTCTGTAATCTCCCCTTCCATTGCTGATGATTGTTCCTCTGATAGAACAGGCAGGCCGGAGTCCTGTAGATAACTCGCTATCTTTTCTAACTTTTTTTTTTCCCTGTCCAAATTTCCTCCCTCCACGGGCTGCAAATTGTACAGAGAACGATAAAAAGTGCAGAACTCATCTGCAATCGCCGATGAGGTATATACTTCTCCCCCACCTGCCTTCTTTATGCGGGGGATATGTGTTTGTTTCCTAGGGCCCCTAAGTGTCCTAGCCAGCATCACTCCTGGTTTATTCGCATACTCATAAAAGTATCTTTTTGACCATGTCAGTTTCTTGTTTATTTTTAAAAAGAGGAGATCATTTAATTCCTCTCTCAACCGTGTAAGAGGGATCAAATGCTCCATGGCCAATGATCTTTTAAGTTGTCTACTAAGAGTCTCTACTTGTGATAACAGCTCGTTAACTTTTTTCTCCTGTAATTTTTTCCGTTGGGAGGCTAAACGCATTATCTCTCCCCGCACCACACACTTGTGGGCTTCCTAAATTATTGAAGGAGACAAGGCTTCATCTCTGTTATCCAGAAAATAATTCCTTAACACCTCTTCAATTTTCGTCCTAATCTCAGGAAATTGTAATAAGGACTCATTAAGGTGCCACGAAGAAGGTCTAGGGAGCATAGAGTCCCAGTCCATAGATACATGTACCGGTGCATGATCTGACATGGAGAAATCATCAATATTGGATGACATAACTAACGGAATGTCTGACTGCGGGATCAGAATACGGTCTATTCGAGTGTAGGCATTGTGGATCGGAGAATAGTACGTAAAATCCCGTTCCTTCGGGTGCATTAATCGCCATGGATCTACCAAATTTAAAATCGCTAATTCGCGCTGAAAACGTCGTATCCGTGCGTATGAAATACAGGAGGACTTCTTTGACGTATCTATGAGTGGTTCTGGGACAAAGTTGAAATCCCCCCCTACTACTAAATGGCTTTCCCTGAATCCCAATATAGCTGGTGTTAATTGCTGCAGGAATGTCAGATGGTCTGAATTGGGTAGATATACATTTACTTATGTTAATTCTGTTTGGCCAATACTCCCTTTCACCAGCAAGTATCTTCCCATGGGGTCTGCCATTGTGTCCTTTAATGTCCACTTAATTGTCTTAGAGATAAGGATACTAACTCCCTTTGACCTAGCAATAGGGGAAGGGGCATGATATGCCCACGGGAAATCCCTATTGCCTAATTTAGGCAAAGAGTCTTTCCTAAAATATGTCTCTTGCAAGAATGCTATTTGTGTATGCCACCGTTTCAGATCCTGCAACAGGCGTGTACGTTTCTGTGGGGTGGATAGACCTCTGACATTAAATGTCGATATTCTACATCCAATTTTCGCGTGTCTAAACTGATTCGTCCTTTTAGGTGTCGCCTTTGTCTCCTCTCCCTCTCTCCCCATCTTAGACCCGTACAGGGCCATAGGTGCTGACAGCGCTCACCAGCCCCAAAAAAAAAAAAAAAAAACGGAAAAGTTACACCCAACTAACTAACTGTCTGGCCTTACAAATAACCCCCCACCCACAACCCAACCCAGATAAATGTACAATTGTCTTAAAATCAGGAAAATTTCGCGCAACCAGGCGCGTCCTATTATGGGGTAGGTGTGCTTGACTGGCACCGTGAGAATGATAGTAAATGAGAATTTATGTAGACAATAAGACCCAAGGATTGGTATACGTCAAACAAAAAAATTGAAACACAAAAAAACACAAATTCTTCCATTGAAGACATGGAGCAATGGAGAGAGCGTGCCCTCCCCGCTTTATATTACCTAGAGAAAGGGGAAAGGGGCACAATACCCCTCCCCCATCCCAGAAACCGATTGGCAGGGGGGTAGGTCTGTGAGGGTGGAGCCGGAGAAACCCCAAAAAGAGGGAAACAACAGGCACAGCCCTTTCCCCAACCCCAAACCCCACTCACTCCCCCCCCACCCTCCCCTTACCCAAAGCCCTATTTTTTGCAGCTAGGGCTCACCCTGCACAAAAAAGGAGAAACAAATGGGGAAAAAAAAAAAAGAATCTTTCCCCTTCTCCGCCCCTTTATAAATTCAAAGCCCTCCGTCCCCCTCTTTTACTAGGAGGGGGAGGGAGAGGAAAAAAAAAGGGAAAAAAAAAAAACCGTCCACAAGTTCATGTAATTGAAGCTATTTTTCACACATCATAGAAGTTCCCATGACCTAAAGTATGGCAGGTATTTCATCCGTCGTTGTCTCTGGAGGGATCCTCTGCCGACGTTGAGACTGCGATGTACTGTATGTAGATAGAGGCCCACCGTTTCCGAACACACTTAACCAGTCCTGGATTGGCACTGGGGCTATTTCAAGGAAGGCAAATAGATCTAAAAGTTGGTCATGCCACCTTAACACAAACGATTTTTTATTTCTCGTAATCACTAGGTGGAACGGATAGCCCCAATGATATGTAACTTTTATCCTGTGTAATTCTTCTAGTAAAGGTTTCAGCAGGGTTCTCATCTTAAGGGTGTTATAAGAAAGGTCCGGTAAAAAACGGATTTGATTCCCTTCAAAGTCCCATGGACCCTGAGTCCAAGACCGCCTGACAACCTCCTCTTTAAATGAATAATAATGGATTCTAATTAGAACGTCCCTTGGGCGATCCAGACCACGGGTATGTGGGGTCTTGACCCTATGAACCCTATCTAATTCGATATGTTCTGTGAGTGGGCGTTCCATTACACCATTCATAATCTTCACTGCACATTCTTTGAGTTCAGGGCCGGTAACTGACTCCGGCAGACCTCTAAGTCTAACATTATTTCTGCGGTTACGGTTTTCATTATCGTCTTGCTTAAGTTGTAGGATGAGAATCTGTTTTTGTAACATTTGTTGAGAGTGCTCCAATTCATTAACTCTAACATCAATTTGGGACTGCACCTCCTCCATCTGACCCACCCTGTTGTCCACCTTATCCACTTTAACTTTAATCGAATTCATTTCGTCTTTCAAGTTACTCACGATTGTAGTTGCCATGTCGCTTATGTCCTGTTTCGTAGGAATACGGGACACGAATTCTCTCCACTCTGTGACGGGCAAATATTGATGCTTTGTGGTTGGTGGTATCTGTATTGCTCCCTGGTCTTCTGGGGCAGGGTCATGAAGGGGAAGATCTTGAACACTAAGAAGAGGTTCTCCCAACTGTTCCATATTGGTTTTTGAGGTCTTTTTGTGCTGAGGGATGGGGCCCGTGGATACCGCGGTCGGTGGTCGTGTCGGCGCCATCTTAACTGCCGCTGCACAGCTTTGTGTGACTGCAGGTCTTCTTAAAAAGTAAGTAGTGATATCCGTTCGTTTGCCAATGGCCTCTGCTTCTGTCACACTTTGTACGGCAGGCATATATGCTGCACCTGCAGGTACACAAAGCGCCAACTGGCTGAAAACACCGCTTGCAGGGACCTGGAGAAACTATCCCCGTCTAGCAGACACGCGCCGGCACCTCCTCTCCTCACGGGACTCCAGGCTGTTGTGCACGAATGGCGCCAAGAGCTCCGATTTCCACGGGCATACACCGCGCGCTGACCCCCGGACGTAGCCCAAGCCGTTCCGGGACACCGACAGGTACGTAGCTGTACTGTTCCTTGGAGGGTGCCTGGGAGAGCCACGGGCTCCGGCCCACTGATCCCGCTAACAGGGGCTGGGAATGCTGGCTGGCGAGGACAGGCTCCGCTTCTACTCACAGAGCTCCATGCTGCTGCGTGCTCACGGCACCATCATCTGGTCACGCCCCCCCTGGCAAGTGCTCTCTTCCTGCTCACAGTTCCTGTCCCAGCTCCTGATCTTTTAGAGTCATATATTTTGTTTAATTCTTTTTTGAACACGGTTCTCAGATTTTCTATTTTCCCTTTGACATTAACAGAAGTGCAAATTTCATCCAATTTCATATATGCTTCATTTTTTTTTAAGTTTGTCTGAATATTCCTTTGAGTGGACTTTCCAGAGACAGGGCAGGTCTCTATACATTTGTATGAACTGTGGTAAAAAATCTGGTAAGGTAAACTTATCCACCAGAAACAGTCCAGAAACAGATGTGATGCCCAGGAAGCGGCAATGCAGCACCAAGAAAGCAACACCTATGTGCTTGGAGGAAATGATTACCATGGTCAGAATACTGGAAAGAAAAGACTATGATGACAAATATGCACACTATCCAAAACCAAAAACAAGAAAGGACCAAATCGTGGATAAAGTTGTCCATGCCATCAATGCTAAACATGGTGTGCAAAGATCCAAGGACAAGCTTCGTAAACGGTGAACTGATTTAAAACTCAGGGAGGTTGATCAGCTCTGCAAAATCCACAAAATTATCAAGAAAGGTACATTAATTATTACATCAATTATCAGTGGATGAACATGGAAATGCTTATTTTACCTATTTTGTTATGGCTTATATATTTTAAAAACATGTGAGGACCAGTTATAAAAATGCAAACGCTGAACTGCTACCTATATATCCAATATGTTTTTTTATGGTTTATGGTATTTTATTCCTTCTTATTTTAGAAAAAAAAGATAAAGGCAAAATGGTTGTTTCACAAGCAATTGAAGAACACACTGACAATGTAAACAAATAAAGAAGATGATACACTTATACTTATAATTGGAGATGACAACATAGTTGAACCTGCAGAAGATGTTCGTCAATCAAAAGACCAACAAACAGTGTTTTCCATTGGGGAAGAGTGTACTACAGCTGACCATTCCAAATGTCTACATAGAGCTGAGAAGGCACTGGCGACCGAGCATTTCTAGCAGCACAGGTATTTGAATCAAACATATTAGGCATACACATGTTTCAATCTTTCACAAGCCTATATACAGTAATATATATTTGTTTTAATATTATAACATGAGAAGTAAAATAGGGGATTCAATATAATGTGTCCGTCAGCGATTATATTACACAATTACATTCAAACAAATCTGCAATACAATTATGCACAAACTGTTATGTCTATTCTTGTACTGTTCGATCTCTGTCATTGATCTATCCACCAGACTTTATTCAGTATACTTGTGTTTATGTTGTTTAAAATTCCATGTTGGGTTTTCTTGATTTACACAAGTTAGTTTTATGCAGAGCGCAGGTGCCATCTACTGTTCCTTTCTGGTATAGTTTCAGCTGTTCTGCAATAATTGTAAACTCAGAATGTGTTTAATAAAGTTGTTATGGAAGGAAGGAAGGAAGTGAATCAGCCACAATTTTGAGAAGATACAGCAGGGTAGAAAGACATGTTTTTCCCAATCTCTCGCCATCACCGTGAGAGAGCTTAAAAAGTGAGTTCTTGTTATCCCATCCTGTATAATATATCATTGTTTCTTTATCGTATGCAACTTTGTACTGATTGATGTTTATTTTTATCAATTTGTAGTTTCACCTGGCTTGTTCTAATAAATTTGCGATCAAAGAAATATGGTATCTGAAGTTTATGGAGCAGGAAGGTTTAGTTCTCTGTCCTAGAGACAGAACAATCATGCATGCAAACCTTATCATGCACATTGAATAATCTTGCTTAGTGGGCACATGATGTCATTGCTGATCATAGCTGTTTAAAAAAAAAATGCTTTTATTTATATCACTAAGCAATATAGGCCTTGTTATATTACCTAGTGGATAGCCAAAAATGTCTGTGCATCATTTGACGTCATAACCATTTGTACTACTATTATTTTGCATTATGTGCTCAACATGCAGCCTTGCTACTATTATGGGACTGGAGACAAAAACATTTGCACTTTGATTTGTTATTTGAAAAAAAATATATATTTAATTGCAATAAAGTTTGCTAAAAGCAATTTTGCTTGTCTTTACTTTTTAAGCTCAGTTTTTACATGACTGTAGTTAATGGCAAACTGAAATGTACTATGTGTCCTGCTAGCTGAATGTGTATTTGAGTTTGTGTTGATAAAAGATTGTTGTGTGTGTGCACTAACTATCAGAAAATCGGCCGAACGTTTGAAACAATTGAAATTTGCCCGATTTTCCGTATAGTGTATGGCCAGCTTAAGGATCTCTGTGCTGTGCTACATACCCACTGTGATAAGAATGTGGACTGGACACCACAAAAGGCTGTGTGAGATGACTCACATGTTGTTAAAATTTCCTAAGTCAGCCATGGCATTTTATAACACTAGGACACACATAACAGCAGTCATCGTCTTTACATAAATCAAGGAAGGCATCTTGTACAATTAAACTTTTAGCTGCATTAGAATTACGCATTATCAATACTTTGATAGGGTTGACAGGATCTATCACTATCCGAATCTCAGTCTGGTCTCAGCCATCATAAAACTTTCAAGCATTCAGGCTTGAGTAAATAGCAGCTTAACAGACATCCCTCTTCACTAATAGTAACAGACAGTTAGCTGGCACTTAGATTTTTTTCCTCTGAGCTGGAAAATCTTTGTGCTGGGTGAGGCTAAAAGTGTCATGGTTGTTTATCACTGACAGGGTAATGTGAGTTTGACCAGCTATTTAACACAAAATGGCGAAGGTACCCCGAGTCTGAAAAAACGTCCATCACACCCTGTACTGCATGTGAACTGTGATATAATATATGCAATGCTTTCCTTTTGTGGTAAGTGCAACATTCTCATTTCAGTTGGTGTGAGAAGAGTTATTGAGAACCTTTAATAATTTATGGAGGTGCTGAGCCTACCTATTGCTCACCGGAGGTAACAGAGGACACCTTAATCATGCACTCTCTGTCTAGTGAAGTAGAAATTGTATTTTGTGTGATTTGTAAGTATGGCACTCATCTCAGTAATCCTTAGCTTGTTTAAAGCAAAGTTCCACCCAAAAGTGGAACTTACGCCTTACGGCCTCCTCTTTGGCTCCTGTTTGTGAAACTGAGCTTTTGGGGAGGGGGCAGGTACCCAATATTGACAGATACCTGCTCCCACTTCTGTTCCGGCCACTTTAGGTGATTGAAAGCAAAACTTCTTCTTCCCCCCTCCCTCCTAAAGTCTTCTGGGACATATGACAGATTCTAGAAGACTTTGGGACCAGTCACAGAGCGCAGCGCCACTCACGCATGTGCAGGGGGCACCCAGGCTGTGAAGCCACAAGCTGTCACCGCCAAGGGAGGACAAAGGGAGAACAAGGCTGGGGTGAGTGTATATGTATTAAAAGTCAGCAGCTAGAGTTTTTGTAGCTGCTGACTTTAATAAAGAAAAAAATGACTGGAACTCTGCCTTAAGTACTGGCATGTTCTTTTCAGCTTCCTCCACACAACATAACTACTTCAGCCCCGCCCACCGCAGTTTTACTGTGGCAGGCAGGTGCTCCTGGGCAAAGTGACATAGTACTACGTCGCTCGCTCAGGAGACTCCTTGTTAGCTGGGGAGCCAGCGCGTGTGACCGGCAGCTCCGATGGCCGCCGGCCACTCACGATCTCCTGCAGCAGAGAGATACATCAGCAGTCTGTCATTCTCCCTGAAGTGATCACAGAGGCTATGTGATCCTGCTATATAGGATCGTATGTCTCTGTGATTACTTCTCAAGCCACGCCCCCTGACAGAATCGCACCCCTCGGGACACATTTAACCCCTTGATTACCAGTAAAGTTAACCCCTTCCCTGCCAGTGTAATATTTACAGTAACAGTGCATATTTTTAGCACTGATTACTGTAGTAATGTCAAGGGTACCCCCAAAAGTGTCAAAAATGTCAGTTAGGAGTCAGATCTGTCCGCCGCAATGTCGCAGTCCTGCAAAAAAATTGCAGATCGCCGCCATTACTAGTAAAAAACAATAAAAATGACATAAATCTTTCCGTAGTTAGTAAACGCAATAACTTTTGCGCAAACCAATCAAAATATGCTTATTGAGATTTTTTTTACCAAAAATATGTAGCAGAAAACAAATTGGCCTAAAATGTTAAAAAAAAATGATTTTTACATTTTTTTTGAGAATTTAATATAAAAAATGTGAAAACAATTGTTATTTTTTCAAAATTGTCCCTATTTTTTTGTTTATAGCGCAAAAAATAAAAATCGCACAGGTGATCAAATACCACCAAAAGAAAGCTCTGTTTGTGGGGGAAAAAGGACGTCAATTTCGTTTGGGTACAGCATTGCATGTCCGTGCAATTGTCCATTAAAGTTACTCAGTGCCGAAACGCAAAATAGGACATGGTCATTGAGCAGCCAAATCCTCCGGGGCTAAAGTGGATAAACATGTTTTGGTAGGTTAATTGTTTCAATCTAAATTAGTCCTTGTGTTTGTATTGTGTATACTTTTTATGCCTTTGTTAGGGACACAAGTCTGTAAGCTTCTTCAGGGGTCAGGGACTGTGAGAAAGTTATGTAAAGCACCATGGAATTCGCCAGCAGTGTACAAAATGAAAGCAAAACAATGAACATATAGCATGTTTTAAAACGAACTGATGAACGAATGACTACTCTTTTTTGCTAGCAAACATGAAAGTGCGCTGCTTGTTTTTTCCTAAGTGCAAGTTTATTACACTGCACAGTGGCTTAAAATAGAGCCACTATGCAGTACAAAAATAGATTTAGCTAAATATATTTATATACATTGTCACAGCCCTGTTTTGAGCTTGAACTAGAACATCATATACATGACAGTAAAAGTCAGTTCACACTATGGCGACACGGGGGCGACTAGTGAAGTCGCCGTGCACCGCGACTTCGGCGCGACTTACACGGACTTCACATAATGGAAGTCAATGCAAGTCACTCCGACTTCGGTCAAAAGTAGTGCAGGAACTATTCTCTAAGTCGGAGCGACTTGAGTCGCTCCTATTAGAATGGAGCACGACTTGTCAGGAGACCAAGTCGCCTGACAAGTCGCTGTAGTGTGAACCGGGACTAATAGGGAAGAGGGTATGACTGTTAGAGATGAGTGAACAAAATCTGTTCTCTTTATATTTTTCAACATGCTTGTATGTGTCTTTTTTTTTTTTTTTTTCAAATTGCTCTGTTACACCAAACAAAAGGGCTGGCAAACTTGGCTAGAGGGCTGCGAGCCTACAAACACATCCCAACATGCTAATATTAGAACATATGCCTTTCATCATGCATGCTAAAATATTGTGGCACCTTTCTCAAAACACCAGAGTGGTGGACACCGAATGGGGGATACTAAGAACCTTTGGTGCCCTAGGAATGATGCAAACAATAATAGATGTTATTTACAACTTACTTGTTCACATAGGGCAGGTAAGTTGCTATCCCTCTCCTTAATTTGAAGCCATTACACATTCACCCAATACAGGAAAAAAGGCAAAGCAGTAGTAAACCCAAAAGCAAACATTTAATATATTGCAACTTACCAATTCTTAGATGTGGTGCCTGTATTAGTTTCCTTTTTTAGGCTGTCCTTTATTTTCATCTTGTGATCCAGCCAGCAAGTCTGTTGTTTTTAAATAGCACAAGCTTTCCAGCTCTCCTTCAGAATGTATCAGCTTACATGGATAACATAAACCACTTAAAACTGGCAGGGGTGATTAAAATGACCAGCAATTATTTATTCATGCAAAACTTTTATCCCAAAAGGAAAAAAAAAAACTGCTGCAACTGATTATAAAATGTGAGCTGGAGTTTGGCTTAAATTTGTTAGCGTATCTAAATTCGCTCATATTTTTAACACTACCCTGCCCCATATTGACTTCTGCTGTCTGCTGCACCTCCTGCTCTCATTTATCCAGAGTTGTGTCTCATTAATCCAGGAGGTGTGTTACTGGCCAGATCACCAGGTGAAAACAGGTAAAAATACAGGGGCCTAAGATGTTTCTTGCAGAACTTTGGACCTATGATGCCGACCAGGAGAAACCAGTGGGATATGCGGATAGGAGTGTCAGCTGAGCAGTCGATGAAGACACAGGAAGTACAGGCATAAGTTTAGAAAGAACTTTGGCTTGACAGTGGTTTCAGGACAGCGAGAACTTCCAATGACATGAGCAGGCAGGCAGCTGGAGCACTAAACAGAAGTCTGCAGCTAAACCCCAGATTAGTCTAGGCGAAAAATCTGAAGGGTGATATGGGAATGAGCCAGGAACTTTAGCAAACTTGCAGAGAAGGCCAAGCTCAGCAACAAGTTGGCAGTGCAATACAAAATCATAAGCAAAATCAGAGTCAGAGATGTAGCTGAGGTCAGAAACCAAATAAGCAAAGTTACAGTGCAATATCCAAAGGCAGGTCAGAAATTCTCTGGGTCAATGACAAAAAAAGCATTCGATAGGGCATACAGTGTAGATGGGGGGGGGGGGGGGTCCCAGGTAATGTATTGAAGACCAGTCAGCAATGACACTGAGATAGGCTGTCCCTTAATAGGCCATTTGGTGCCACAGACCTATACATGTTGTGAAACATGGGCACGAGTTCACAAACTTCTGTATACAGGCGCATACCTTACCACAACTCTGCGTTTAGAAACATGTACTAAGACATGTGCAGTTATGACACAGATGCCTGAGCCAGCTAATAGGTATTCCCTGATAGCTGCTGATGTCACATTGGTCTAAGTGGTCCAATTTCCACAGTTAAAGTGCATCTGTACTCATGCCTTTAAACTCATTATTGAGAAAACTAATCACATTTTAGGGCATATATTAGGCATATGGAGTAGGAGAGGGTAGGGCCAAGCTCTTCATGGCATCTCAGACTTTGGTGCTGTTCAAAATAAAAAAGAAGTTTACAGGCACTGCTAGGTGCCTGTACTAACATTCCAAGCAGTGAGAATAGTTGTATTAATGGAAGCTTTGCCCAATAATTTGCAGACATTATAGAGTTGTGGCAACAACAGGTGTTACATAAGTAGATCACTTTCTATCTCCAAAGGAACAAAGAAGCATATATTGTTTTTTATTTATTAATGTAGCAGACTTGAATTTCTAATGTTTGAGCAGACTTACTTTTTTTACATGCCCTCTAAATTAGTTAGAAAATGCCACTATGCATTATGTTTGTTATGTGTTCCCATTTACACATCATACCTAAATGAAAAAAAAAAAATCTTACCTTTTAGATGCTTCTAAGGCATGGGTGCTCAACCTGTGGCCCTCCAGTTGTTGTGCAATTACGAGTCCCATGAGTCATTGTAGACAGTTATAAGCATGACTCCAAAGGGCAGAGACATGATGGGACTTGTAATTTCGCAACAGCTGGAGGGCCATAGGCTAAGCACTCATGTTCTAAGGGGAAGGTGGCATGACTCATGGCAAGAAATTCTCAACTAGGCCAGCGTGATCTTTCTCAATAGGTAGGCTGGGGACTGATAGAGAAGTCCAGAGTTAATTATGGAAAACACAGCTTCCCTGCCCCCTCATAACAAAGAGAATAAAGTCAGTTTTTTCATTGCTGGAAGTTCCAGAAAAAAAGCATCTAAAAAAAGTGTGCTGCACTTTTAAAATATTTTTTTTTAGGTTGTGCTATGTGAATGGGCATGTTTAGCAAATGTAAAGTATGTATTATCCCAATTTGTTTGCAAAAGTGGAAATATACCGGGCATGGAAATATCTGATGAGAACTGTCTCTATGAACAGCCAGAATCCATAAAAGTATTCTTAATATGACTTTGGTCAAGGCCAACTACAAAGTTTTTTCTCGATGGTACATGGTCCCCTCCAGGATCGCTCAATTGTTTTGGGGGGATGTGGACAGAAGAGTACCATGTTCTATATATGGTGGACTTATGCCAAAGTCCTACAGTTCTTAATTTTTTCTGTAACTCGAAAACAAGCCACTAACCTTCCAAATTTCATTAATTGTTTGTCATCCACTAACTATCAGAAAATTGGCCGAACGTTTGAAACAATCGAAATTTCCCCATATCCAATATCGACAGATATTTACCCAATATCGACAGATACCTGCTCCCACTTCTGTTCCGGTTACCTTAGGCGATTGGAAGTGAAACTTCTCCTTCCCTCCTCCCTCCCAAAGTCTTCTGGGACATATGACAGATATACAGACAGACAATATACCCAAAATTTCCCAGATAGCACTTTTAATTGAGCCGATCACAGATATCCCTAGGCATACCCAGACGCTCATATTTTATATCTTTTTGGTGGCCAAAATGAGGATCACTATGTTTTGGAAGACATCAGTTGTTTACATAGCTGCCACCAAAAACAAACTTTCATGGATCATGCTCCACGAAAAGCTGTTCAGCATCCTTTAGGACAAGTAAACCTTGTTTGTCTTTCACCTTTCTTACTCTATATTCTTTCCTTTTCTCTCTCTCTTATCTAATCAAAGATTCTTGGTGTTCCTTTATAGATCAGCCCCCCCCTCCTTTTTTTCAGCAGCAATTGCCGGTTCATGCAGGTTAGGGTGACCAGTACCTCCTGCTTTACTTTTGAGAGAAGTTTGGACTAAGCCCTATTTCTATAAGTTATGTGTGACGGGGATATTGGACCTTCGGTTCATTATGCAATTTAGACCCCTGCACTCTCTTTTCTTCTGTAGCATTTTTTGTGAAATTGAGCCTATTTATTATATATAGCGCTTTGTTATATTCTTTGATTTAGACAAAAGTGCGTATTCTCTTTTACCTTATTAAAATAATAAACATATTGAAACAAACAGTGTAAATGTACTTTATGGCTTCCGCTTGTAAAAACAAGTCTGGAAAGTCAGTTGAGAACTAGATTAGAACACTTTCTGTCCCAACAAAGGGGCTAAAGATCTAGAAGTTGTCTTTGTATATTGTATTTTAATGAGGTGAAACCTTTTGTGTCCCTATTGGTCAGGGGGACAAACCTGAGTCTTATCATTTTAAATTGTTCAGAGTAGCTTGCAATCTGCCTGAAGCCTGCTCCAAACAAACAACTTGAAAGGTAAGAAATACATATATTTTTTAAAAATAAATTTTAGGTATGCTGTCTGACTGGGAGCACATAGGAAACATATAGTGAGTTTTTCTCAAATTTAGCTGCAAAAGTGTAAATACTCTTTAAGCTCAAGTCGGAGGGTGCTAAACACTAATTTGAAGCCCAGGTTATCTAGGCCTTATTGTTGTTTTAAAGGCAGTTCATAACTAATGTTTAACTTCAAGTCACAACTTTCCAATGTCCCAAACTGCTCATCGAAGGAGCCAGTCAAAGTTTCTTGTGTTTGCTGTGTGCTTCTTTTGTCATATGAATGTGCATTAAACTTGACACATTAAAAGGGATGATAACACCTTTTTAGGTATGTATATTTCCTTCTCTACTTTGCATAATGTATAAGCACATTAATAAGAGTGTAACTGCATCTTAAATGCACAAATCAAATTGCATGCAATTACATGTTATAAAGAAATTAGCAGTGCAAACAAGAATACCTCCCTTTTTTCAATTGTATATAGGAAACCCTTCTGCCTTTTGGCGATTGATGAGGAACAACAATTTTCATGACTGTGGAATTACATAGAAGCTATATCAGTGGGATTCTCAGTTGCATGAGCTCAAACAATACAGTACCTTTAGATTACAAAAAAAAAAAATTGCCCCTGCCCCATCTATAACTGTGTGCTAACTAAACCCCTGTTTTTAACGCATATAGTTAGATAGGTTAATTCAGTTGTTAAGCAGACTGGTTGGTGAATTAAGCTGGGAATTTTTCTGGTTTTGTTTTGTATGCGCAGCCCTTCCATGTGCCCTTGCTGTGAAGTCCAGTTATAGATGGGGGCAAGGGCCATTTTGTTTATTGTTGATGTATACAGGTGAGGGGCACCTTTGCTGCCATTGTGCTATGCGCTGGGCACCCCTGTACCTTTAAGGGGGACCAGGCTACCTCCAGGCCCACCTGCCCTCTAGATAGATAGATATCTAATAGATAGATATCTATTAGAATGCATGTGCTTCCATTGTGGAGACTCATATAAATTTACAGGAGTTAGGACTGCAAATAATACAGGGTGCCATGAAGTGGCCTTGCAGCTATGCATGCATTTGCAGATGTGTGCTAACTAAACCCCTGTTTTTAACGCATATTGTTATACAGGTTAATTCAGTTGTTAAGCAGACTGGTTGGTGAGTTGAGCTGGGAACTTTGCTGGTTTTGTTTTGCAGTACCTTTAGACTGTCTACCATCCAGGCTCAAATTGGCCCTCTGGAGGCCTCACCTCAGATACCAGTTCAGTGGCCCACACATCAATGTATAGCCAGTGGTGTCCCTAGGCATATGAAAGACTGTGTGACATCACCTCCTCTGTGCACTTGACACGTTCCTTGGAGCTGCCTTCCATATTACAACCAAGATGCAGTCTTTAGGGATGGCTTAGACAGACTGCTCACACATATTCACTTCCTTTTCTCTGCACATATTAAGTGAGTGCACACAGTGGGGTAGGGGATAGAACTATACAGGGGGCATGTACATTATGGATTGCTGGATGTATTTATGGTAAGGTGGTTGTGCACTGGACAGAAAAGCTGATGAATGAATAAAAGTGGGCTTTACATTGTGGGGCTTCTGATGAGATATAACGGTGGTTTAAACTCAAGGGCTTCTGAATAATTAAAGGGAGCTTTTTCATTAGGGGATTGCTGATAGTTATAAGGGGCATCATACTGGGGGAGCGGCTGATAAATATAAAGGATCTTTACATGGGGGGGGGGGGGGGGGCTGCTGATACATGTAAGGAGGATTTACATAGGGAAGGTTAATAATGGAAAAATATATGGGAGTTTACATAAGGGAAATTTACACAGGGGGGCTGATGAATGAAGAAATAGAATGGGGATTTACATTGGGGAGCTGCTGATGGATTATAAGGGGGTTATATTTGAGGACTGCTGAGGAATGAATGTAAAGAGGAGTTATATTAGGGAGCTGCTGATGAATAAATATAATGGAAATTTACAATGGAAATATTGTGAATATATGGGGGTTGCATAGGGTGCTCCTTATCAATGAATACAAGGAAGATTTATATTGGGAAGCTGGATGTATGGGTGGATGGAAAGATAAATATGGATATGAGGTGAATTTGTGGGGGCTGCACATCAGAAAGCATTGTGGGGACTGAATGTGAATCTAATTGGATGTAAGTTGAGGTGAATATGTTAGAGCCTAAATAAGAGGAGTGCTGATAAGAACAAAATATAAAGGGGGACAGTAAGAGTCTAAAACAAGGGCAACAAGTGGTAGCTGAATATGTGCAAGTGGATGACAATTATGAGGCCTTGACCATCCGCACTCTATACACTATATCACACATTGCATACCCACAATGTTTGTTGTTTCATCAGTTGCTAACTACTAAGTTGAGCCAACTGTTTTTTTGAAGTTCAGTAGGCTCAGAAAAAAAGTTTTAGTTCTATGTCTGTGTTCTGTGTGCAGAAAAGCATAGGAAAAGTAAGAGATTTATTTTTTAAAAATGATTATTTTTCTGAGGATGATGTGTCTCTAAAACTCACTTGTGGCACAGTAATTTAGGAGTATTTTGTGGATGCCAGGACTTTGATATATGTGTGCAGTGTATAATGAGAGAGGTCTCAAATTTTATGAACATCCTTTAAACACACCCTTTATTTATTGAAAGGCACATGTGCCAATTTTTTGCCAGGGTGCACTGTAGGCTTCGTATTTAGTATTTTCTCCCATGAGCACCTCTCCTAAATTGTAAGGTTGGAAAATATATATAATGTGATATTGTAGTTGATTTAAAACAGCTATAGAAGCATCATATAATGTATTTTTGCAGTTTTATTATGTGTTTACTGGATGGCGTATTTGCAGTCATGGTATGATATGTTCTTGCTGGGTATTAAAAATTATGTTGTGATTTATTTGCTTTAATGGTCTTATATAATATGCTATGGTGTCATGATATAATGTGCTGTTGTGGCTTGATATAATTGTATTATGATATATTGTACTATAGCAACGCTGTATAGTGTGTAGGTCTGTAATTAAAAATGGTACTTTGTCTGCATCCTACGTACACTACAGTAATCCAGCCACCTGCTGGTTACAGTATTTGTGAATTCTGATCATGTCTTAGAGCACATTTGTTTTTGACCTTTACAAAATTTTAACTTTAATCTTGATCCAAAATTTTATCTTTTTTTGCTGTCTATAAAAGTAAAAAGTATTTTAAATCATGGGGTTTTCTGTCTTCATTATTGGTTAGTTTCATTGACTAGAATTTATGAGCTTTCTTTTTTTTTTTTTTAAATTCAAGCACACACTTTTCTTATGGTCCGTTTCTAAACCAGTGGCCACTGATTATCTAAAGCAAGCTCTGCAGTATTTACTCCCCATACTTAAAGTGTCCTCTCCTCTTCAAAGCAGTAATTATGCCTGAAAAACAGCACTGAGATACCGACTCCAAAGCAGTTGAAATTTGAATAGATTGAAAGTCATGAACATCATATCATGCCCCAGGTTTTTTTTATAGCACTATAATAAGTGTAAATAATATTAAAAAAAAAATTATATATACCTTTACTAAAGTAAATAATCTGCCAGCAGCAAATAGATGTAAACATCTAGAGCTGTCTGCACAAACAGTGCCTTTACATTGTTTCCAGGAAACACTTTTGTGCAAATAACCTATTCAAAAGCTGAAGTTGCACTCCCTTGCCTCATCTCATGGTTTACCATTGACTTATGCTTGTGACGGATGGCTTCAGGATTGGAATATGACCAGACTGTCAGAGGGTTACAAAGCAACATGCACTGACATCTTTGACAGAAAAAAAAAATGTTGTTTTTTTTTTCTAAAGCTAAACATCTTTGGCTAAGTGATAAAAAGCTAACAGCGGCACATTTAGGGTACCAGCATGCATGATTATTTGACTGTTAGGCATGAAAAAGTTCTGTTATGTTTTTTTTATTTTTTGATAACTGTCATATTAATCATTTTTGTCAATAGTAAAAGAAAAGAAAATAGTACCTACCAAATATAAAAACCAAAAGTGATACAGTGTTTCTAGAGAAATAATAAACATCAAACATCAAGAAGGCACACAGGAAACTAACTAATATTTAGGTTTGCAAGTGGTGTTGTAGAGTTTTCTCGTAATAAATGTATTGGGGAGAATATTATCTGGAGTGGTGAGCCCAAAGGGCCCTATAATACCAAGGGTACCAAAAGTCTACACCAAGGGTACCAATAGTCTACATTAGGCATGGTAATAGAATGAGTACAGTCACAGTGTGAATACAGCCTGTGAAAAGAGTTAGCAAGATTCTGTATTACTTTTAAACTGTACAACTATAAAAATAAAGGTGAGAAAAGAAGAAACAAAGGAGAAGAAAGAAGAGAGATGGGTAAAGACAAGGTAAAGGGTTTGGATATCCAATGCCCCCTTACTGCCATCCGGGTCCAGAACCCCCCCTCCCCAACTTGCCATCCATGAAAAGAAGTACATAATTGAGGAGTACTTAGTGAAGTAAAGGGCTCATAATTATTTTATTTTTTTTATAACAAACATGTCATACTTACCTGCTCTGTGCAATGGTTTTATACAGAGCAGCCCTGATTTTCCTATTTTTGGGTTCCCAGATGATGCTTCTCACCACCCCCAAACACCAAGTGCCGCCATAGCAAGCAGCTTGCTCATTCCCAAGCCGGCTGTGTGTGTCCATAGACACAGAGTGCAGCACGGTCCTGTCCACAGCTCCCTTGTCACTTGCTCTGATTAAGAGCAGCTCTCATGCATAGCAGATTGAGATTAGATCGAGATTAGGCTCACGCAAGAATAAGGGGGGGGGGGGCGCTGCATGCAGAAGTTTTTTTCTGGTTCAAACATTTTATTAGAGAACAAAGTAAACAGGTAACAACAATTGGTAAACAGAGTGACAAGATGAGTACAATCCATATGCGCTAACAGAATAACGGCTACAATAACCATGGGTCAAACTTAGGAGTAGGTGTAGGTGGATAAGAGGCAACCAGGGGGGCTGTGGCCAGGACTCTAGCCAACCCACAGGCACCCCATAAAGGGAACACAATGCAGAAGGTTTTTTTACCTTAATGCATACAATGCATTAAGTTAAAAAAAAAAAACTGCAGCGTGTATAGCCACTTTAAAGTGATCATGGTTAGAATATATTTAATGCAGGCCTGAGAAGCATCTATATGCTATGGTTAGATTTAGGGGAACAGTAACATCAGAGAGAGGATATCTGTATGCAATTCCACAAAGTTACGAATCATTCATAAAATGTAGGCTGTTGTGGAGCCTCTGGTGTCCTACAGAATTCCATCTGCTTAATGCAGCAGAAAGAACTCTGTGATTAGCGTTAAAGTCATATGGTCAGACTTTTCCTCTGTGGTTTTTTTTTCTCTTCATTCATTTCCTTAGTGTTTTGCTGGCCTTTAAGTTTTGAAGATAATGGAGCCCTACACTCATTTGTAAAGCGTACTACTGTGTTTTAAAATTTTCTGTTATTTTTTAAAACAACAATGTGGCTTCAGTAAGGCCACCCTACTGTTTTTAAAATTGACCTCTTAGTTTCCTTAAACGGCAGAAAGTGATAAACTTTCTTAGGACTGGGTTTCTACCTTTCCTTCCTTGACCATCCAGTAGGATTACTAAGCAGTATACAAGATGTTAATATACTGTAAAGGCAGCTTTTTCATTTTCAACACACAAAGAAGGAAGGTCATAAAAGTATAGCATCAAATTACTTTATTAAAGCACAATATAAAATTCATGAATGTATGTCCCTAAATTCAAAATTATATTTATAATTATATCTATCCTACTGTGTTGAAGTGCATTGAGACAGATATACAGTATATTCACACTTACTGTTCCCTTATACTAATTTTTCCTTTGAGTATAATATAGTCATTGGTTTAGGAATTTTGCTATTCATACAGTATCACATGATATCAATATTGCCCTGAATCTATGGTGGTGATTTTATGTGATATTTATGGGAGTTTTATGTGCATTTTATGTGATTTTCTGTAGTTCAAACATTCAGTGAACAGCAAACAGTCTTGATTCCCCCTTCCTTTTACAGTAGCATAACTATAAGTATTTAGTCACTCTGACTCTACTTAGCTGGACTTGTTTAGTAATGTAGAAAATGCTTATCAGTCATCCAAGAGTATTAGTCAGTTAAAAAGAGTGTTAGGAACATACCCCATAATTTCTTCTTGCATATTGCAGTGACTCAACTCAGTCACTTTAATCCAATCAGCATGGTGCTATGAAATGTGTCAAGGAAGATTGGCAAAATGTTTTAGGGTGACAGAGTTGCCCAGTGAGGTGTAAGGACTGTGGGGTTTGTGTTCAAGCTCGTGATGACACAGGGTTTGCCATGAACTGTGGCTATTTATCATTCTCTGAACAACCAAGTCACATAGCCTGTTTGCCTGCCCACTAAAGCAACCCTTTGGTTGCTGCAGGAGGCCATAGATTTGGTATTACTACCTCCACTAAATGAGACAGCTTCCTGCACAGGACAATGCATCTGCACTGTTCTATGGTTGCATGGACACTGGTGGCTGCCTGTGTCTTAGAAAACAAAGATTGAATCCCCACCTTACAGCTAAAGAAAAACGAGGGTGCTGGTTGACATCATTGACCAAATGTGGCCACTATATACCTCTTACTTAGTCACATAGAGGGGATAGCCAGATATCTTGGGCTCCTTAAGTTCTTACCCACACCCCCAAATCCACTGGGCCAGTGATGTGGGGAAAAAGGCCTTGTCCCTTTCAACAACATTTTACCAGCCCCCACCCCCTCTAAAAAAAAAAAAAAAGATTCTTTCATTATCTTGAGGACATGTGGCCTGGTATGGTTAAAGAAGGGAGATCCCATGCTTGCTGCCCCCTTTCCAGTCCAGATAGGCCGTATGCTTGGAAAAGTGTATGGTATATGTTTGTGGGAGGAACCTACACTTTCTTTGTGGGGACTTCCTCTTTAAAACAAATACAAAACCCTCATGAAAAATAACTCTGGTACTTAGTCTAAAGGGAAATCCATGCTGTATTTTTTATTTTTTTAAACGTTTCTTGTTAAAATCTATACCAGACCCTCATCAAGAATAAAGGCCTGGCATTAAACTTGGGGGGAGGGGGGGGGGTACACAGTTTTTTATGTGTGGGGTTTCCCTTAAAATTTATATTCATCTTAGACCCTAATCAAGAATAAACTTCTACAGTATCTCACAAAAGTGATTACTCCCCTCACATTTTTGTAAATATTTTATTAAATCTTTTCATGTGACAGCACTGAAGAAATGACACTTTGCTACAATGTAAAGTAGTGAGTATACATCTTGTATAACCATGTACATTTTCTGTCCCCTCAAAATAACTCACCACACAGCCATTAATGTATAAACTGCTGTCAACAAAAGTGAGTACACCCCAAAGTGTCAATATTTTGTGTGGCCACCATTATTTTCCAGCACTGCCTTAACCCTCTTGGGCATGGAGTTCACCAGAGCTTCACAGGTTGCCTATGGAGTCCTCTTCCACTCCTCCATGAGGACATTGAGGAGCTGGTGGATGTTAGAGACCTTGCGCTCCCCCACCTTCTGTTTGAGGTTGCCCTACAGATGCTTAATAGGGTTTAGGTCTGGAGCAGTGGCGGCCGGTGTGTTGGGGGCGCAGGGGCGCCGCCCCCCTATCCATGCGTCCAACCCCTAATCTGCATGCAGGGGTGCCGGACGCATGGAGTTCAATAGGGCTTTTTTTTTTTTGCATCACCTGATTAGAGCCAGGGGCTCTAATAGGGCGATGCAAAGGGTGGACCCGGGGCGCAGAGCAGTACGTCCCGACTCCACCCATTGTGTGACAATAGCGAATGAAAATTCACTATTGTCACACAGATCCTCCTCCCGGCCAATCAAAGGAGCTGGTCTAATACCTGATTCCTGATTGGCCGCAAGGCAAACCCCATGCCATTGGCCGAGGAGGAGGCGGGAGCGAGAGGACCCAAGGAGATGCGCCGGGGGACTGAGGAGAAGCCGCTGCTGCTGCTGATGATCCAGGTAAGTGCACTGGATTGAAGGGGGCACACACGCTGGTCTCTGCATTGAAGGGGGCATGTACGCTGGTCACTACATTGAATGGGGCATGTACGCTGGTCACTACATTGAAGGGGGCATGTAAGCTGGTCACTACATTGAAGGGGGCATGTGCGCTGGTCACTACATTGAAGGGGGCATGTGCACTGGTCACTACATTGAAGGGGGCATGTACGCTGGTCACTACATTGAAGAGGGCATGTACGCTGGTCACTGCAATGAAGGGGGCATGTTGTAACGCTCCTGCGTTTTTGTAGTAGGCTGGATATGCAGCTGCAAAATCTCCACTCAGTAGTCATGTAGAGATGTGTTGAATAACCAGATCCAACTCTCCAGACTCATCACTGTGGGCCTGTCAGCTTCAACATACAGAAATATACACACTCAATAAGATGTTCCTGGAGTGGTGGAATGTATATGACAGTATGAAGGTGTTGTGCTGAAGGGACAGGTGTGAACAGTGATAGAGATGGTAAGTACTTGATAGGTTTGTTCAGGAGAGTACTAGATGGTATCAGGTAGAGTGTTGATAGGTTAGTAATCGAGTATGGTGACAGGTGGTAAGGACAGCAGATGACAATTACAGGATCGACTAACCCAGTGCAAGGATAGATGGTAGTAGACTTAAGAACTAGCAATCTATGTAACAGTGCAGATGATAGATGGTAGTAGACTCAAGAGCTAGCAATCTATGTAACAGTGCAGATAGTAGATGGTAGTAGGCTCAAGAGCTAGCAATCTATGCAACAGTGCAGATGATAGATAGTGTAAGTAGGTTATGGAGGATTCCCCTGTGGGGTACTTATCACTAGTAAATGTTAGTAGTAGAGGGGTCCAGTAGAGAGGGGAAGATCCGGTAGCGAGATACAGGGATCAGTAGCGAGGTTCCGGTCTGCTCCAGGTAGAAGCAACCAGCTGGAGGTTCCGACAGCAAGACAGGCTTGAAAGCATGTGGATACACAAGGCAGGTTGAACGAACGATGTGAGTGAGAACGCCGGCGGTTGAAATAGCCGCTCTGCGGCGCTCAGCGATGACATCATCTGTCTTAAAGGTGTATGCGAACCACCTAGTAAGAAAGGTGGGACGCATATTTGGAAGGAAATAGCTAATTAAGGGTACCAGAATCTTACACATGTACGCTGGTCACTGCATTGAAGGGGGCATGTACGCTGGTCACTGCATTGAAGGGGGCATGTACGCTGGTCACTGCATTGAAGGGGGCATGTATGCTGCTCACTACATTGAAGGGGGCATGTATGCTGGTCACTGCACTGAAGGGGGCATGTACACTGGTCACTACATTGAAGGGGGCATGTATACTGGTCACTGCACTGAAGGGGGCATGTACACTGGTCACTACATTGAAGGGGGCATGTATGCTGGTCACTACATTGAAGGGGGCATGTGCGCTGGTCACTACATTGAAGGGGGCATGTGCGCTGGTCAATACATTGAAGCGGGCATGTGCGCTGGTCACTACATTGAAGGGGGCATGTACGCTGGTCACTACATTGAAGGGGGCATGTGCGCTGGTCACTACATTGAATGGGGCATGTACGCTGGTCACTGCATTGAAGGGGGCATGTACGCTGGTCACTGCATTGAAGGGGGCATGTACGCTGGTCACTGCATTGAAGGGGGCATGTACGCTGGTCACTGCATTGAAGGGGGCATGTATGCTGGTCACTACATTGAAGAGGGCATGTACGCTGGTCACTGCATTGAAGGGGGCATGTACGCTGGTCACTGCATTGAAGGGGGCATGCACGCTGGTCACTGCATTGAAGGGGGCATGTACGCTGGTCACTGCATTGAAGGGGGCATGCACGCTGGTCACTATATTGAAGGGGGCATGTGCGCTGGTCACTACATTGAAGGGGGCATGTGGGCTGGTCACTGCAATGAAGGGGGCATGTACGCTGGTCACTGCATTGAAGGGGGCATGTACGCTGGTCACTGCATTGAAGGGGGCATGTACGCTGGTCACTGCATTGAAGGGGGCATGTATGCTGGTCACTACATTGAAGGGGGCATGTATGCTGGTCACTGCACTGAAGGGGGCATGTACACTGGTCACTACATTGAAGGGAGCATGTATGCTGGTCACTGCACTGAAGAGGGCATGTACACTGGTCACTACATTGAAGGGGGCATGTATGCTGGTCACTACATTGAAGGGGGCATGTGCGCTGGTCACTACATTGAAGGGGGCATGTGCGCTGGTCAATACATTGAAGGGGGTATGTGCGCTGGTCACTACATTGAAGGGGGCATGTGCGCTGGTCACTACATTGAAGGGGGCATGTGCGCTGGTCACTACATTGAATGGGGCATGTACGCTGGTTACTGCATTGAAGGGGGCATGTACGCTGGTCACTGCATTGAAGGGGCATGTACGCTGGTCACTGCATTGAAGGGGGCATGTATGCTGGTCACTACATTGAAGAGGGCATGTACGCTGGTCACTGCATTGAAGGGGGCATGTACGCTGGTCACTGCATTGAAGGGGGCATGCACGCTGGTCACTGCATTGAAGGGGGCATGTACGCTGGTCACTACATTGAAGGGGGCATGTACGCTGGTCACTACATTGAAGGGGCATGTATGCTGGTCACTACATTGAAGGGGGCATGTATGCTGGTCACTGCACTGAAGGGGGCATGTACACTGGTCACCACATTGAAGGGAGCATGTACGCTGGTCACTGCATTGAAGGGGGCATGTAGGCTGGTCACTGCATTGCAGGGGGCATGTATGCTGGTCTCTGCATTGAAGGGGGCACGCTGGTCAGTGTTTTGAAGGGGGCACGCTGGTCACTGTGCATTGAAAGGGGGCACACTGGTCACTGTGCATTGAAAGGGGGCACGCTGGTCACTGTGCATTGAAAGGGGGCACGCTGGTCTCTCTGCATTGAAGGTGGACATACTATATCTTATTTACTGAAGTCCCCTTTCACACTTTTGCGACCTCAAAGTCACGCAATTTTTTACAGCGTTTTTTTGCTGCAAAGCAATGCCTATTACATTTTTCTGTTTGAGCCCCCCCCAAAAAATTTTGAGCACCAGCCGCCACTGGTCTGGAGACATGCTTGGCCGTTCCATCATCTTTACCCTCAGCTTCTTTAGCAAGGAAGTGGTCGTCTTGGAGGTGTTTGGGGTCGTGTGTTGAGGTATTTTGAGGGAGCAGCAAATTTACACTGTTATGCAAGCTGTACACACACTACTTTACATTGTAGAAAACTGTCATTTCTTCAGTGTTGTCACATGAAAAGATATAATAAAATATTTACAAAAATCTGAGGGATGTACTCACATTTGTGAGATACTGTAGTATTGATTTTGGGGGTTTTGCCCCTTGAAATCCATACTATACTCTTAAGGATATGGGTCTGCAAAGAATTTTGTAGGTTCCCATAGCATTGTTTTTACAAAAAAGTGAAGTTTAATTTAGTGCCCATTTTTTTCCTTTCTACAATGTCACAGTTTCACATCTTGCAGATGTGGCACTTCACATGCAGGTTTATGTATGTTTACTTACTACAGGTACTTATATAGCATATATATATATATATATATATATATATATATATATATATATATATATATATATATATATATATATATATATATATATATATATATATATATAGATATAGATATATAGATATATAGATATAGATATATATATATAGATATATATATATAGATATATATATATATCTATATATATATATATATATATATATATATATATATTTATCATTTTCATTTAGTGTTAGGTGAATAAAAGCTTAAGTCCAGCCCTTTACACATACACAGCCATTTTAATGTCAAGTTAGGAGCAATTGCCGTTGAAAGTGAATGCATGTTCTGTAAATAAAAAGCTTATGTTCTGCCATCAATCACAGTATCAGTGAGGCTACGGATAACTGGGTAAAGGTCTGCCAGAAGAGATAATCACTATTCATTTCAACAGCCAATTAGGCTTTCCAGGAAATAGTTTAACAGTTCCTGTGAACTTATAGCAGATGGTTTCAATGACGTACAGCCCTCAAATAATTAAAATGTACAGTACTGTGCAAAAAGTTTTAGGCAGGTGTGAAGAAATGCTGTAAAGTAACAATGCTTTTAAAAATATATATTTGAATTGTTTATTTTTATCAATTTTACTAAATGCAAAGTGAGCAAACAGAAAAAAAATTGAAATCAAATCAATGTTTGGTGTGATCACCCTTCAAACTAGGATCAATTGTTCTAGGTACACTTGCACACAGTTATTGAAGGAACTTGACAAGTTGGTTGTTCCAAACATCTTGGAGAACTAACCACAGATTTTCTGTGGATGTGGGCTGCCTCAAATCCTTCTGTCTCTGTGTAATCCCAGACAGATTCGATGGTGTTTGGATCAGGGCCCTGTGGGGTCCAAAACATCACTTTCAGGGCTTCTCGTTCTTCTTTATGCTGAACATAGTTCCTAATGACATTGTCTACTGTATAAGTTTGGGGCCATTGCCCTGCTGGAGAATGAATTGGGGGGCAAACATTTTCCCCTCTCCCCCCTACCTTTTTTTTCCTTCTCTTCCTTTCTCGTTTTTTCTTCCCTATCTCTCCTTAGCCTCCTCTCTTGATGTCTCTCATCTCCAACTTTATATTTTATACTTGAAATAGTGGCATTATACAATACGTTACCCTGGACATATGCAGGGATTCTCCTTGTATATAATGGCACCTCATGTTTTGCTGGCTTGGAGCCCACATTGGCACTAGACCTGATTTCCTGTTCCCCATCCCTTTGAATCCCAAATGAGTTGCCGATCGAATATTGATTTGATTTGGATTTTTCTTCTGTTCATTTACTTTCCATTTTGTTAATTGAGAAAAATAAATTATTACACTCAAGGCTGCATTTTGGAGGACTGTCTCGGCTTCTTGTGTGTGCTTTGCATAGCTTGATCAATCTACAAAATGTCTGACAAATCAGATATGGCTGAGATTGAGAAATTTGATAAGACCAAGATGAATAAGAAAGAAGCACAAGAAAAAAACTCCCTTCCTTCTAAAGAGATAATTGAACAAGAAAAACAAGTGTCTGATTCATAATGAACCCCCCCACTCCTCCCAATATGCACTGTACATTCCAAAAGCATTTCCTTTTTATTTTCTCTTCTCTTAGCTGTTTACCTTTCTAAGAAATAGCTAAGATACAAAGCGTTAAATGGGTGATCCTGCGAGCTACCATGTAAAAAGTAATGAACTATGCTGCCTGCACTAATCACTCCCCTTATGGTAAGTGTAAATTAAATATTAAAATGAATAAGTGGTGCGCAAACATATATTATATATAGTGACAGATCAAATAATCATTAGTGTAAAATATAAATATATCCGTGAATGCATAACTAAATACAAAAATGAAATGATGTTGTGTGATAACTACCATAAAAATTTAATAAAAACAGAATTTGAATGAAATATATATATGATCCATGAATCAATAATTACAGTGCCTTGCGAAAGTATTCAGCCCCCCTTGAACTTTGCTACCTTTTGCCACATTTCAGGCTTCAAACATAAAGATATAAAACTGTAATTTTTTGTGAAGAATAAACAATAAGTGAGACATAATCATGAAGTGGAACAAAATTTATTGGATATTTCAAACTTTGTTAACAAATAAAAAACTGAAAAATTGGGCGTGCAAAATTATTCAGCCCCTTTACTTTCAGTGCAGCAAACTCTCTCCAGAAGTTCAGTTAGGATCTCTGAATGATCCAATGTTGACCTAAATGACTAATGATGATAAATAGAATCCACCTGTGTGTAATCAAGTCTCCGTATAAATGCACCTGCAATGTGATAGTCTCAGAGGTCCGTTTAAAGCGCAAAGAGCATCATGAAGAACAAGGAACACACCAGGCAGGTCCAAGATACTGTTGTGGAGAAGTTTAAAGCCGGATTTGGATACAAAAAGATTTCCCAAGTTTTAAACATCCCAAGGAGCACTGTGCAAGCGATAATATTGAAATGGAAGGAGTATCAGACCACTGCAAATCTACGAAGACCTGGCCATCCCTCTAAACTTTCAGCTCATACAAGGAGAAGACTGATCAGAGATGCAGCCAAGAGGCCCATGATCACTCTGGATGAATTGCAGAGATCTACAGCTGAGGTGGGAGACTCTGTCCATAGGACAACAATCAGTCGTATACTGCACAAATCTGGCCTTTATGGAAGAGTGGCAAGAAGAAAGCCATTTCTTAAAGATATTCATAAAAAGTGTTGTTTAAAGTTTGCCACAAGCCACCTGGTCAGATGAAACCAAAATCAAACTTTTTGGCAACAATGCAAAACGTTATGTTTGGCTTAAAAGCAACACAGCTCATCACCCTGAACACACCATCCCCACTGTCAAACACGGTGGTGGCAGCATCATGGTTTGGGCCTGCTTTTCTTCAGCAGGGACAGGGAAGATGGTTAAAATTGATGGGAAGATGGATGGAGCCAAATACAGGACCATTCTGGAAGAAAACCTGATGGAGTCTGCAAAAGACCTGAGACTGGGACGGAGATTTGTCTTCCAACAAGACAATGATCCAAAACATAAAGCAAAATCTACAATGGAATGGTTCACAAATAAACATATCCATGTGTTGGAATGGCCAAGTCAAAGTCCAGACCTGAATCCAATCAAGAATCTGTGGAAAGAACTGAAAACTGCTGTTCACAAACGCTCTCCATCCAACCTCACTGAGCTCGAGCTGTTTTGCAAGTAGAAATGGGCAAAAATTTCAGTCTCTCGATGTGCAAAACTGATAGAGACATACCCCAAGCGACTTACAGCTGTATTTGCAGCAAAAGGTGACGCTACTAAGTATTAACTTTAGGCCATCTGTCTACCAGCTGAAGCTCAACAGAAGATGGGTGTTGCAACGGGACAAATGACCCAAAGCATAGAAGAAAATCAACAACAGAATGGCTTAAACAGAAGAAAATACACCTTCTGAAGTGGCCCCCTCAGAGTCCTGACCTCAACCCGATTGAGATGCTGTGGCATGACCTCAAGAAAGTGATTCACACCAGACATCCCAAGAATACTGTTGAACTAAAACAGTTCTGTAAAGAGGAATGGTGAAGAATTACTCCTGACCGTTGAGCACGTCTGATCTGCAACTACAGGAAACGTTTGGTTGAATTTATTGCTGCCAAAGGAGGTTCAACCAGTTATTAAATCCAAGGGTTCACATACTTTTTCCACCTGCACTATGAATGTTTACATGGTGTGTTCAATAAAAACATGGCAACATTTCATTCTTTGTGTGTTATTAGTTTAAGCAGACTGTGATTGTCTATTGTTGTTACTTAGATGATGATCAGATCACATTTTATGACCAATTTGTGCAGAAATCAATATCATTCCAAAGGGTTCACATACTTTTTCTTGCAGCTGTATATATATGGTATATGCCATGTTGATTATATAATATTTATAATATTGAAGTTTATCTTCACATCACTAGCAATGGGTCATATTAATTTTATTATTTTTATTATTATTTTAATTTTGTTATATTGATTTCTCAGTACGTATAATTATATGTGCAGCACTTCAACAAAACATTTGGTTATTAGCACCTACCTAAAGGGAAGTGATCAGTGCCTGCAGCAATTACATAGCTGCTCACAGGATTTTCTTATTTTAACAATATAAAGGTGACTATAGTGCTACTATGCATAAAATACCATACATGTGCACTATAAGTGCACTTAGGTGTAATTGCCAAAAATCACTTAGTGCACATGTATGGTATTTTATGCATAGTAGCACTATAGTCACCTTTATATTGTATTTTTGCACATAACTCTTGCACATTTGTATTGTTTATATACTGCATTTTTTGCACATTGCATCTTTTACACAGTGTATTGCAGTGCATACTGTATGAACTAACTTATTGTTATCTGGTATATGTTTTGCAAATCAACTTATATAGTCAAGGCAGCGCCACCACTCACCCACCTAACCAGCATCACCAAACAAGGATGGGAAATGTCATTATAATGGGGAATTTTATTTATCCAGATATAGACTGGGCAGAAGGGACCGCACATTCATCTAAGGCTCGCCATTTCCTAAATGTTTTGCAGGACAATTTCATGTGTCAGATGGTGAATGCACCAACAAGAAACAATGCGTTACTAGACCTACTGATTAGGAATAATACAGACCTGATCGCGAATGTAGAAATATAGGAAAACTTAGGAAACAGTGACCATGGGTCAATTCGTTTCAGTATACACCACAGAAATAGGAAACACAGGGGTAATACAAAGATACTGAATTTTAAAAGATCCAACTTCCCTAAACTGCGCTCTTTACTAGACGATATTAAAAAGGATGGAATCCTAGGAATAAAGAACAACGAGGAAAAATGGTAGTGCTTTAAGAACATACTAAATAAAGGTATTGGCCAGTGCATTCCAACAGGGAATACATTTAAAAGAGCTAAAATAAACCTTAGGTGGCTAAACTTCAATGAAAAAATGCATAAAAAATGAAAGAAAAGGCTTTAAAAAATACAAGGCTGAGGGGTCATTGGCAACATTCAAACATTACAAAGAATGCAATAAGAAATGATAGAGCGCAATCAAGGAGGCTAAGATAGAACACAAAAGGCACATAGCGGAAGAGAGAAAAAGAAACCCCAAGAACTTCTTTAAGCATATAAATAGTAAGAAAGTGAGGCCAGAACATATTTGCCCCATAAAACATGATGAAGGGAATATGGCTATAAAGGACAGAGAGAAGGCAAACGTTCTGAATAAATTCTTCAGTCTTCACAAAAGAAACAGGGGGATACAGTAACCTAGACTGTAATGTTAATAACATGTCACAGTAAGCACCCTCATGGTTAACAGAAGACAGACTCAGAACTAGACTTGAAAACCTTAACATAAATAAGTCACCAGATGGCTTACACCCGAGAGTCCTTAAGGAACCCAGCCAGGTGATAGCCAGACCATTGTTTTTAATTTTTATGGACAGTCTACTGACGGGAATGTTACCACCTGATTGGAGAAAAGCCAACGTGGCACCAATTTTTAAAAAAGGGCCGAGATATATCCCTGGGAACTACAGGCCGGTTAGCCTAACATCAATAGTCTGCAAGCTATTGGAGGGGATGATAAGGGATTATATACAAGATTTTAGTAATAAAAACAGTATCATTAGTAGTAAGCAGCGTGTATTCATGAAGAATTATTCTTGTCAGACCACTCTATTAACCCTCTATGAAGAAGTGAGCTACCATCTAGATAAAGGAAGGCCTGTGGATGTGGTGTATCTGGAATTTGCAAAGGCATCTGATACATTTCCCCATAAACGTTTTACTATACAAACTAAGGTACATAGTACCTGGATTGAAAACTGGCTTCAGGGGCAAGTCCAGAGGGTGCTGACAAATGGCGAGTACTCGGAATGATCTAGTGTGGAAAGTGGGGTCCCCCAAGGATCTGTCCTGGGACCAATCCTGTTTAATTTATTAATTTGGAGGATGGGATAAACAGTTTAATCTCTGGATTTGCAGACGATACTAAGCTAATCAGGCCAATGACTTCTAGGCAGAATGTGGAAACCTTACAAGAAGACCTGAACAAAATAATGGTGTGGGCATCTACACGCCAATGAGGTTTGATGTTGGAAAATGTAAGGTATTGCATTTGGGTGCCAGAAATACGAATGCAAGTTACTCACTAGGGGGAGTACCTTTGGGGGAATCTAAGATAGAAAAGGACCTGGGGTAGTAGAAGACAAGCTCTTCAATAGCATGTATGACAATGGCAAAGCCAACAGAATGCGGGCATGTAAAAAAAAAGGGGATTCACTCCAGAGATAAAACTATACATTTTCCAACTCTACAAGACTTTGGTCTGTCCACATCTGGAGTATTCTGTCCAGTTCTGGGCACCGGTCCTCAGAAAGGATGTGCTGGAACTGGAGAGAGTCCAGAGAAGGGCAACAAAAATAATTAGGGGAATGGAGGACATCAGCTATGAGGAAAGACTACAAGCATTGAACTTATTCTCTCTGGAGAAGAGACGCTTGAGAGGGGATATGATATCAATGTACAAACACTGTACTGGTGATGACCATAGAATAAGGAACAAACTTTCCAGAGAAAGGGAATACAATAAGACGCGTGGCCACTCACTAAAACTAAAGGAAAAAAGGTTTAACCTTAAAATACGTAAGGGGTTCTTTACTGTCAGAGCAGTGAGGATGTGGAATTCTCTTCCACAAGCAGTAGTATCAGCAGGGAGCATCGATAGTTTAAAAAAACTATTAGATGGGCACCTTAACCACTTGCCTACAGTGCACTTTCACCCCCTTCCTGCCCAGACTGATTTTCAGCTTTCAGCGCTCTCACACTTTGACTGAGAATTACTCAGTCATGCAACACTGTACCCATACAAAAATTGTGTCCTTTTTTTCACACAAATAGAGCTTTCTTTTGATGGTATTTGATCAATACTGGGTTTTTTATTTTTTGTGCTATAAATAAAAAAAGACTGAAAATATCGTGAAAAAACGCATTTTTCTTTGTTTCTGTCATAACATTTTGCAAATTAGTCATTTTTCTTCACAAATTTTGGCCAAAATTTATACTGCTACTTATCTTTGGTAAAAAATAACCCAAATAAGTGTATATTATTTGGTCTTTGTGAAAGTTATAGAGTCCACAAGCTATGGTGCGAATCATTGAAAATTGATCACACTTGATCACACCTGATGTACTGAAGGCCTATCTCATTTCTTGAGACACTAAAAAGTCAGGAAAGTACAAATACCCCCCAAATGACCCCTTTTTGGAAAGTAGACATTCCAAGGTATTTAATAAGGGGCATGGTGAGTTTTTTGAAGTTGTAATTTTTTCCCACAATGCTTTGTAAATTAAGATTTTTTTTTTTTTTTTTTTTACAAATTGCCGTATTAACAGGTTATTTCTCTCACACAGCACATGTATACTTGCAACTACACCCCAAAACACATTCTACTACTCCTCCTGAGTATGGCGATACCACATGTGTGAGACTTTTTCACAGCCTGGCCACATACACAGGCCTAACATCCAAGTAGCAGCGTCCGGCATTCTAGGAGCATAAATTACACATATCATTTCCTGACAACCTATTGCACTTTTGAAGGCCCTGGAGCACCAGGACAATGGAAACCCCCATAAAATGACCCCATTTTGTAAAGCAAACACCCCAACGTATAATCTTTGAGGCATAATGAGTCTTTTGAACATGTCGTTTTTTCCACAAGTTTTTGGAAAATGTGTAAAGAAAATGAAAATGCTTTTTTTTTACACAAAGTTGTCAATTTATGCAATATTTCTAACACATAGCATGTACATAGCAAAAATTGCACCCCAAAATACATTCTGCTACTTCTCCTGAGTATGCTGATACCACATGTGTGAGACTTTTTCACAGCCTGGCCACATACATAGGCCCAACATTCATGTAGCCCCGTCCGGCATTCTAGAAGCAGAAATTACACATAATTTCCTGACAACCTATCGCACTTTTGAAGGCCCTGGAGCACCAGGACAATGGAAACCCCCATAAAATGACCCCATTTTGGAAAGCAAACACCCCAACGTATAATTTGTGAGGCATATTGAGTCTTTTGAACCTGTCATTTTATTTCCACAAGCTTTTGGAAACTGTGGAAAGAAAATGAAAATGCATTTTTTTTTACACAAAGTTGTCAATTTATGCAATATTTCTAACACATAGCATGTACATAGCAAAAATTGCACCCCAAAATACATTTTGCTACTCCTTCTGAGTATGCTGATACCACATGTGTGAGACTTTTTCACAGCCTGGCCACATACAGAGGCCCAACATTCAAGTAGCCCCGTCCGGCATTCTAGAAGCAGAAATTACACATATAATTTCCTGACAACCTATCGCACTTTTGAAGGCCCTGGAGCACCAGGACAATGGAAACTCCCATAAAATGACCCCATTTTGGAAAGCAAACACCTCAAAGTATAATTTTTGAGGCATAATGAGTCTTTTGAACATGTCATTTTTTTCCACAAGTTTTTGGAAAATGTGGAAAGAAAATGAAAATGCATTTTTTTTACACAAAGTTGTCCATTTATGCAATATTTCTAACACATAGCATGTACATAGCAAAAAATTCACCCCAAAATACATTCTGCTATTCCTCCTGAGTATGGCGATACCACATGTGTAATACTTTTACACAGCCTGGCCACATACATAGGCCTAACATCCAAGTAGCGCTTTACACAAAGTTGTCCATTTATCCACTTTAAGACTGGGCCTATTTTTGACACTTGGTGTTTACAAGCTAAAATCATTTTTATGCTAGAAAACTACTTAGAACCCCCAAACATTATATACTTTTTTTTAGCAGAGACCCTAGAGAATAAAATGGAGATTGTTACAATATTTTTTATCACACCATATTTGCGCAGCAGTCTTCCAAATGCAATTTTTTTAACAAAAATTCACTTTTTTTAATAAAAAAAAAAGAAAACAGTAAATTTAGCCCAATTTTTTTCCATAATGTGAAAGATAATGTTACGCCGAGTAATTAGATACCCAACATGTCATGCTTCAAAATTGGGCACGTTCGCGGAATGGCGCCAAACATTGGTACTTAAAAATCCCCATAGGCAACATTTTAAAAATGTCTACAGGTTACCAGCTTAGAGTTACAGAGGAGGTCTAGGGCTCAAATTATTGTTCTCGCTCTAACGATCGCGGCGATACCTCACATGTGTGGTTTGAACACCGTTTACATATGTGGGCGGGACTTGCGTATGCGTTCGCTTCTGCGCGCGAGCTAACGGGGACAGGGCGCTTTAATTTCTTTTTTTTCTTATTTATTTTATTTAATAATTTTTTATTTTTACATGGTTTTTTGAAAAAAAATGTTTTGATCATTTTTATTCCTATTACAAGAAATGTAAACATCCCTTGTAATAGAAATAGGCATGACAGGTCCTCTTTATTGTGAGATGGGGTCAAAAAGACCTCACACCTCACAACTACACTAAAAAAGAAAAATTTTGAAAAAAAAAAAAAACAAAAAGGAAAAAAAAAAAATGGCCCTTTAAACCGGTTGCTAGGCAACGACTTTTGACGTAGCTCCGGTCCTCCAAGACCATAGAGTCGAGTGAGGGGCATCTTGCCCGCACTTGACTTCCTGTCTCTGAGGATCCGGGACTGGATAATTTTCCCTGCTGCCGGCGGGTCCGGTAAGCTAGGAAAACGTCTAGGATGCGGCGGGAGGGGGGGGGGCACCTCTTCCCCTGCACCGTTGCGGCGGATTCCGCGGTGACTTCGCCACTGAGACCACCCTTATCTGAAAGCCGACCGCCCCCCGTTTAAAAAAATACCAGGGTTATGGCAATTATCTGCTGCCATAACCCCAGTATTTAGCTTTAATTGCCAATGTATAAATGACAACCTATCATTTTTGAAGGCCCCTCATATTTTTTACACATAGCATGTACATACCAAGAAATACATTACAAAATACATTCTATAAAGGAAAGTGTAAAAAAATTAGTAGTACTGGTTGTAGTAGTGCAGTTGTCCACAGAGGAGAGCATTAGTCCAGGCAGCAGGCAGGGATATGCTTAGCGACTACAATAGCAATTTTCCAGGCAGCAGGCAGGAATATAGTCTATAGTCTGCGATATTGTCAGCACAGCCGCAGCATTTGTCCAAATGAATTTTCCAGGCAGAGACATGGTCAGCACAGCCATAATATTGGTCCCGATACACTGCAGACAATGATTGTACCACTCTCCAGCTAATATCATGCAGCAGGCAGAGGCATGATGGTAGTAAGCTGAGGGCCTTGTTTAGGTGAGACCTGGGGACAGGGGTAGAGGCTTCTCCCACCCAAATCTCTTTGAAGCCTCCGGACTCCAGACGCTAATCCGGAATTTACAAAACCCAGAGACAACCAAAAAATTGGTTTTCTCCATCCGGAAAAACAACTCTGGAACCCCTCACATATGTGAGACCCCTGTGTACTACAGAAGCAGGGGGCGACAGGTCAGTTCAAGCGGTAGGCAGAAGAATAGTCGGTAAAACAAGCCAGGGTCAGTTCACGTGCAAGCAATCCAATCGGCAGGCAGAAGAGTAGTTGAAAAACAGGCCAGGGTCAGTTCACAGGGAAGCAATCCAAACCGTAGGAAGTAGCGTAATCGGTAAAACAAGCCAGGGTCAGTTCACGTGCAAGCAATCCAATCGGCAGGCAGAAGAGTAGTTGAAAAACAGGCCAGGGTCAGTTCACAGGGAAGCAATCCAAACAGTAGGAAGTAGCGTAATCGGTAAAACAAGCCAGGGTCAGTTCACGTGAAAGCAGTCCAAACAGTAGGCAGAGACATAGTGGAAAAACAGGCCAGGGTCAGTTTATGTGGAAGGCAGTGGCATGGTCATGAGGAAAATTGGTCAGCACAGATGAAAACGGGGAAATGGGCTAGTAATTTACCAATGTATGGTAACGCGTGAAGCATTCTCCAACGCACAGGCCAGGTTGGGAGGGACAGTACCGACAATAGAAGCTGGTATCCTTACGAAACCCCCTTCTGCTGCATACACGGCATCTTTTTTGCCGTCTTCGGCCTGATTCAGACGGTGGAACGTAGTCTGGAAAGTGGCGCTCACTAAGTCGGCTAACAGCCTCAGAGTGAAGGTTTTCTTGGGGGAGTCCTTGTGGGTAGATGAGGGTCGTGATAATTTCTTCAATAAATTTTAGGAAGGAGATGGGGCTTTCAGTGGATTTGGTGTAAATGACATAAGAGTTATAAAAGGCCAATTGAAATAAATAAATTGCAACCTTCTTATACCAGAATCGGGACTTCCTTGTGGCCAAGTAGGGTTGAATCATCTGGTCGTTAAAATCCACCCCCCCCATGTAAAGATTGTAATACTGCACACATGATGGTTTTTGGATGGGACCTCTTCTTCTCCGAACCTCCACTGTGGTGTCGTCATGAATGGTGGACATCATGTACACATTTTGGTTATCCTTCCATCGCAAGGCCAGCAGCTCGTTGTTTCTCAGGGCTGCTATTTCCCCCTTCCTCATTCTTTTATTTACTAAGGACTGTGGGAAGCCCTTCCTGTTCTTCCTGGTGGTTCCGCAGGCCAAGGTTCCTTCAAGGTACAGATGTTTTAAGAGGGGCACGCTGGTATAAAAATTATCCAGGTAAAGGTAGTAGCCTTTCCTCAGCAGTGGGTACGCCAAGTCCCATACAATCTTTCCATTTGTGCCCATGTAGGCCGGGCAGTCAGGGGGATTGAGCTGGGAATCTCTTCCTTCGTATATGCGGAACGCATACAGATATCCCGTAGCTCTGTCGCACAGTTTATAGAATTTTACCCCATATTTGGACCTTTTGCTTGGAATATACTGCTTTATTCCAAGCCGGCCTGTGAAGTGTAGCAGGCACTCATCTACACAAATGTTTTGATTAGGGACGTAAAGTTCTGCAAAACTTTGGGAAAGAAAATTTATGAGGGGGCGAATTTTATACAGCTTGTCAAAATTTGGATGATTTTGGGAGGGGCACTGGCTGTTGTCACTAAAATGAAGGAAGCGCATGATAATTTCATACCGGGACCTGGGCATTTGGGCAGAATATATGGGCATACTGTGTATGGGTTGGGTGGACCAATAGGCATGTCCTTCATTTTTCTTTGTAACCCCCATGTTTATGGTGAGGCCCAAAAACATTTTGAACTCCTCCAAGGTTAACTCTCTCCACTCAAACGGACGGGAATAGGAAGATTGCGGGTTGTTAGCAATAAACTGCTGGGCATACAGGTTCGTTTGGTCCACGATGTATTGCAGAAAATCGTTGGGCAGAAATAAATGGAGAAAATCAATAAAAGAAAAATTTTCTGTATTGGCCTGCACACCTGGCTGTGCGGTAAAAGGGGGAATATTTGCTGATCCTGAGTTGGAGGGCAGCCATCTTGGATTGGCAAGAGCATCTGGGAGGTGGATAGTGGCCCTGGCTCTTGGGGGATGTGACACTCCAGTGCTGGTAGAAGGGGGATTCGAAATTAAGAGTGATGCCGCAGCGCTGGTGCTGGGCCTGGGCATTCGTTCCTGGGGTGTTTCGCTGGGGGCAGAGCGGGTACTGGGCCTGGGCATAGGATCCTGGGGTGTACTGGTGGTGGCAGTGCTGGTGCTGGGCATAGGATCCTGGGGTGTATCCCTTGTGGCTGCCCGGTTTCCAGAGCGCCGTGCCCTTTTGGGAGAGACCCATTCTTCCTCCGAGTCCATCTCCGATCCGCTACTATTGGCGACTTCAAATTCCGAATCGGATTCGGAATTGGACCCGGATACTGATGAGAGCTCCCCGGTGCCCTCATCATCCATAGAGATGATCTCAAACGCCTCCTTGCTGCTGAACATCCTTTTTGACATTCTGGCTGATGGGTGGCAGGTGACGGATAGGTGGCAGGTGACGGTCACTGATGGGGTGACAGATGACGATCACTGATGGGGTGACAGGTGACGATCACTGATGGGGTGACAGGTGACGCTGATTGATGGGGTGACAGGTGACGATCACTGATGAGGTGACGATCACTGATGGGGTGACAGGTGACGCTGATTGATGGGGTGACAGATGACAATCACTGATGGGGTGACAGGTGACGATCACTGATGGGGTGACAGGTGACGGTGATTGATAGGGTGACAGGTGATGGGCGCTGGTCACCGATGGGTGACAGGTGCACCGCTGGCGATGCTTATGGCAGTCTCTGGTGACAGGTGCACTTTATAGGTAGTGATTTTTGGTGCAGTGATAGTGACAGGTGACTGGCTTCACAGCCCATCACATCGTAATCAGCCACTGTCATTGGCTGGTTTACACTGTCGGTGACTAGCTGTGTTCCTAGGGAACACATAGCCACCGACATGACCTCGCTGCGCGCTCCCGATCGCGCATGCGCGGTCATTTTCTGCCGCCCTCTATTGTGATCGGCTGTGTCAATGGAACACAGCCGATCACGTGGGAAACAGCCGTGCCTATTGGCTGTTTCCCCCCTGCCGGTGATGGGGGGTGTCCCTGGGACACGCCGACACCGGCAGTGCAGGGCGGCGCGCCCGCGATCGCGCGCCTGCCCTGCTTAAAGTGCTGCCGTCATATGACGGCGGCCCAGGATAATGGTCGCTCCGCTCCGCCTTCATATGACGGCGGGCGGGCGGCAAGCGGTTAAAGACCACAATATAAAGGGGTATACAATGTACGGTTAACAGCAAACACACACACAATCATCATAGGTTGAACTGGATGGTCTAATTACTTTTTTCAACCTCACAATCCATGTAACCACAACATACAGGGGTATATGATGTACTATTGACAGCAAACACACACACACACACTCATCATAGGTTGCTCTGGATGGACTGATGTCTTTTTTAAACCTCACTAACTATGTAACTGTGTAAAAAATATAGAAACAGAATATACTTTTTCAAAGAGTAGATGGAGTCTAGAGACACTTTAGCTTTTTGTTGATATCTTTGTCCCTTTTGCACATTTTCTCTCACTTCCCTTCTGGTAAAACCTATGTCACTGTGACAGGAAGTATGGAGTAATCTCTTTAATGGAGCTCAAAAAATAAAACACAATAGAGATTGTAACCTTTCACCACTCTATCCAAGCTAAAAGAAGCATCTCTTTTGATTGGAAATACACTTAAGCTTGGCTAAAGAAACTCTAAGAGCCATTAGAAGATTAAGTCCTTGTGAAATAAACACAAGTCAGAAAAGATTTTGTTAAAGGTGCTACTAAAAATACTATTCTTTGTGAGAAATGTAAGGAGTGCCAGTTTCATAAAGAGTGATTTGGATTGGTTTGTAAAAGGCTAAAGGAAAGCCATAGCTCATCCATTGCAATTTTTTCCCACCAATGCTATATGCAGTAATCTATCATGGTTTTTGGGGTTGACTTGATAGAGATGCTAGTGAAGAAAGATGGCAATAGTAAGTCAAACATTGTGCAGGGACAAATAGGTGATGGAAGTACCTGAAAGAAAAGCATAATCATTTTGGAACCTGATCAGACAACAGAGGGGATCAGAGGATACATTTAATGATGTGATGACACAACCCGTGCTTTTAAAAGTATCATAATGGATGGGGTCAGTAATACCCAGCTCACCATATAACAAAAATGGGCTACAGTACGTTCATCACGTTTTTGACTGGTGCGTACCTGTAATTCAGTTAGATACCCATTTAAAGAAAATGTCTTATATTTTGTTTATATTTGGTTACATATAGGACTAAATTCACTTGCTTTTTATTGGTGCACAGCCTCTGCTGGGTGTTTTTTCCAATCCTCTACTATATTATTTTGTAACATGAACTTCACTCCAGCTATTTTAAGGTCATGCCCCCCTATCCCTGAGCTCAGCTCCATATTGAAATACTGCCCACCTTTTCAGTCAGGTAAATGTTAAATATTGCATAACAATATTTATTATTTATGGACTGATGTCTTTTTTCAACCTCACCAACTTTGTAACTATAAGTTTTCAGCTAGCTGGTGGAGTACTAGATTTCTTTCTATACTGAATGCTTACTAGACTGGTCTTAGGTACTTTACTGAAAATGCCTGTTGTTTAGACAGCTCAAAAGTTTAAGCTCAAGTTTATATACAGTATAAACCTGAATGAGTCAGATGTGTGGCTCATTCTGCGTCACATACTTGCTTGCATGCCCTGTTAGATAGATTCATTCAAAACTAGATAGAAATACTGTACTGACTAAAAGCATGCTATGTAAGCAGCTTTTGTAAGCTGCAAATTAAGAGAATGAGAAGAAGCAGGTTTTATTGTTAAAGTATTATTTGATATTCAATAGCCAGAAATATTGTAAAGACTCCATGCACCACTAGTGGCTAAAACTGAACACTATCAAAAAATGTAGAGTTCTCTGTACACCCACCCCCCTCCCAACTACTCCACTAACTTGAGCCACAATGATAGTGTATGAACCGACACATTCACCAGGGCGGACAGCAGGTATGTCTGCCCCGACAAACAGCCCCCCCCCCCATTACACCATGGGAGGAGTTCTCATATTAATTTTACTTTCCTTCTCATCACTCCCTAAACTGTCCCCTAACTGGACCAACCCCAATAGGGCATATTAACTTCTCTCCCGAGACCCCAAAGTTTAACTGCTGTATATGTCCCATGACACTAACCCCCCCCCCCCCCCATGGACTTTTTTGCAAGAGTTCCCTTTTATTCTACACAAGGTTTGTACATTATATATATATGCCAGGCCTGCGAGCCTGCATAATTTGTAACTTTTCATGTCATTCTGATTTTGTTTTTTGTTCTTGAGTTTGCTGTAATTACTCTTGATGTAAACTTTGTTGAAATAAACCCAATAAAACATTTTTGGAAAAAAAAAATGTAGAGTTATTCCTTAACACTTGTTTATTTTCAGAAAGCTAATTCTCTTTGCCATACTGCCAAGGCTGTAATAACAGGTTTTATTCCCATCATATTCATGTTATTAACTGGCCAGTAAACAGTTTAGACTGCTCAAGCATTTTAAGTACTACATTGGTTAACTCAAAAAAACCCAAGTCTATATTTTTCAGATACTTTTCCCCTTATTACATACGTGGAAGGGCTCATTCACCAAGGTTCAAGAGGCTGAAACATTTAAAGAAACCTCCAACTCTCTTGAGATAGCTGACATCACAGCCTTGTGCACAGATCAGATCTCTGCAGTTCTGTTCAGCATCAGTAAGCCAGTTCACAGCATGGTCAGTTACACTGTCACTATGAGACATCATATTATTCATTTATTGGGCCATGGACAACATCCATATTTGATCCTTCTGTCCAGAGGGGATTAACCTCTGTAGGACCCCCTCGGATAAGATTCTCCTATGCAAATGTTTACAACTCTATTATTATGTCTAAGCAAGGATTTCATCTAATTGTATATAAATGATTGCTTTTATTGATAAAATCTCTCTCAGATATAACAGTCTACTTAAAAAAATCTTAAAGGTGTACTTGAAACAACCTAGATTTTAATGCTTTGAATTAAAAAAATAAATAAATAAATACGAAATCAAAATGGCTAAAATCAACTTTGAGAGACAAATAGCGGAGGATAGTAAAAAGAACCCAGAGAAATTCTTTAAATATATCAACAGCAAAAAAGCTAGGGCAGAGCATATTGTACACATAATTAAAGAAGATGGGGGGGATGGTTACAGAGGACACTGAAAAGCAGCTGTGCTGAATGCCTTTTTCTCATCAGTCTTTACTCAGGAAAAGGAGAGGTACACTGACCATGACTGTCTGGTCAGTAGTATTACACAGGACTTGCCGCTATGGCTAACAGAGGGTGAAATCAGGGAAAGGCTGGTTAAAATTAACACAAACAAATCACCAGGCCCGGATGGCGTACATCCTAGAGTACTCAAAGAACTCAGTAAGGATATATCTAGACCACTGTTCCTGATCTTTACTGACAGTGGATGATTACGGCCACACACACCTACACAGGTTGAACTGAATGGACTATTGCCTTTATTCAGCCTCACCTACTATGTAACTATGTAACATTTCATTTTTTGCTCTAAATTCATTCTGCCATTCTGCCTGCTGTCTACCTCAACACTATTGTCCTGTCCAAAAGTGTAATTGTAATTGTGCTGCAACTTTTTGTGTATTGTTTCTCTCTTTTGTCTGGGAAGAAATAAACCCCCTTTTTGAAAAATGCTAATTGTTTTTAATATGGTTGACATATGGCAGCCTCTGGTGCTAATTTGTTAACATGTACCACCTTGATTTATTCTTGAAAAAAAATTGCTTATTTTTAGCTTCAATCTACTTGCTATCTCCCTCAGAATTAGTAGCCTACCCGAAAAGGATTACAAGCTTAGCAGCAAATGTGTCAAACTTGCCAGATTATTGTGGCCTAAAATGGCTTCAAAGCAGTGATACATATTGGTTCATGTTATTGTTACAGTTCATTTTATTTTCAATTTAACACAAAAATACACACATTTTCTATTTTCCAGATGCACTTATGCCCACTCAGTCACTAAGAAAAAGCATGACCCTACAGGCTTACTATCCGTGGTGAAAATCTGTACCCTTTTTTCAACTTAAGTCTTAAAAAAAAGAAACAAATTTGTTAATTCTACATGCAATATGCTTGCTCTCTTCCTCAGAAATAGTGACCTATTCAATAAAGGCTTTAAAAGGTGTGCTGCAGATTTGTGCAGTTTAAGGGTCCCAGCTCAGGCTTTCAAGGTCTGATGCATTGGATTCCACTGACTGGTGAGGGTGCAGGCTGAGGAGAGGTCCGTCCAGACCAAATGCCTACTGCAGAGATAGAAAGAAATAGCCTGGTCACTGCACACCTCGCTCAGCCTGAGTGGTTAGCAGGTAAAAGCTGCCTCCGCTCGATTCATTGAGGCCATGCCCCAGCGGTGGGGCAAAACATGTTGGGGGCTTGGGCTGGATTAATCCAGCTAAAGCGGCTTAACCATTTGGGTAGGGAAGTGTGAAATAAATAGACAACTTTTTTGTTGTGTCTATTTTTGATGCAATATGCCTGCTCAATTCAAAAGAAATGGTGACCTGTCAGAAAAGATGTAATGGCTGTGGTGGTAAACTAAAATTTTCCCTCTTCAGTTTCTGACTCAAGACACCATTTTTTTTTCTTTCCAGATACAATATGCCTGCCTACTTATTCAGAAACTGCAGCCAGTTCATACAGGTTTAAAATCTGTAGTGCAAATCCCTAAGGAATTGTGACCTGTCCAAAAAATGCTTAAACACTGTAGTGCGTAACTGTAAAATGAATCCCTCTTTAGTCTCTGAATCAAGACAACCATTTTTATTATCAGATGCAATATGCCCACCTATTTTCTCAGAAATTGCTGCCTGTCCTTAACATCTGTGGTGCTAAATTGTAAATTTTTGACCTTGTCACTCTCTGAATTAAGACACTCATATGTTATTTCCAGATGTAGTATGCAATGAAATTGAAGCCTGGTGCAAATGTGTAACATTTTTTCATCTTCCGTGATCTAAAATAAATTATTTTTTACTTCCAATGGTAATGTGCTTGCTCTCTCCCTATACAAAATAGGGTTAACAGGTGTGCTGCAAATCTGTAAAATTCTCAGTTTTCAATCTTATGCAAAGAACATGTTTTATTTTTGTTTTGTTTTTTTAAATTAGATCTGCCTGCTCTTTTACTCTGAAAAAGTAGACTATCAAAAAGACTTTTAAAAAAAACTGCTGCAAATATGTACTATTTTTGCTCTTCAGTCTAAACAAAATCTGCATGCGCTAGTATAGTTGAAGGAACATTTTGTCTTTGTAATATAAATGCTCAATTATGGTCTATCACTGCTACACCAAACAATTGTATTTGAAAAATAATTTTCATTTTAAGACCAACTATTTTGAGTTGGTGCTACTGTATAGCCAATGAATAATGAATATTGTAAAATAAACTATTATACATGCAATTTATGTGATGCCACAATACAGTGTCTGTGATGCTGTCCTTGACAGCCATAGTGTTCTGTGAAACCATGTGCATTCATTACCTAAGCGTGTAATTGGAATGGTTTTTCTATTGTCAATGTTGCCTTTTAGGACACCTGAAAAGACCTCCTTTTCTTACTAAACAATACATTTTTAAATTTTTTTCTGCGGCACATGACCCCTGTACCACTGCCTAACTCTACATGCCCTTTGCCAATCTCTTGCTTAAATTGGTTGTTAAGCCACACTGCTAATCCGTGGTCAGTTTACAGGGGGGAAGGCAGAAACTGGAAGGATCAACAAGGTATTTCAGGTGATACAGGGGGCCCAATTTACACAGCACAAGCACTGTGCTGTGTAACATGCTTTAAAGGAACAGGATCTTTATTTTTTTGGGGGATAACAAACACTTTCATAGGTAGAGCTCTATATACTTTTATTATTGATGATAGGTTTGTGCAATATGAGTAAAGTATACAATAATAACAGTAGTAATAATACAGTAGTAATAGAAGACTTTTTCTTCGCAATGTTGTGTAGCCAGTAGCAGACTACAGTTATCTGACACTGCAGACTTATTGTCTGCTCTCTCAGACTGTCTCTGTGCTCCCTTTGTGTTGGTCTTGGATTTCATGCATCATACTCCTGAGACTGGGAGAGAGCATTGTGGGAACTGTAGCCTTCTGGAAAGGTAATATTGCACTGCTGAACTGTTTATGGACCTCACCTCCCAGCAGGCCATTCGCTCCAGGGGAAAATTGTGAAGATACTATAAAGGGATCTGTGGACCAGGCCCATGCTCTCTTGCTTCCCTTGCTTCCCAGGATTCATCATGTGTGCATCAGTCCACCGCAGAGAGAGAGAGGACAGCATGCCACCCAAGTGTTCCTGTAGATAAAATGTGCACATTTTATACTATGTTTTGTTAAGTTCATAATTAGAGTTGAGCGGACACCTGGATGTCCGTGTGGCCCGGACTTTTTCCGAACTTTACCCGGACACCGAACCCCATTGAAGTCAATGGGGACCCGAACTTTCAGGCACTAATATGGCTCTAAAAAAACCAATGGAAAGGGCTAGAGTGCTGCAAATGACAGCAAAATGTAGTTAAGAGCATGGCAAGTGCTCTGCAAACAAATGTGGATAGGGAAATAACTTAAAACAACAAAACAAACAGAAAAATAAAACAATTTTCTTCATCTGTGAAGGACGAGGCCCATATGGAGTAGGAGGGAGTTTGAGGTGGCGGTGGATGTGGCAGTGTAGGTGGAAGCGGAGGTGGAGGGGGACGAGGTAGCCAACACTGCTTTTTTTTAGTCATTTTAAATTAGGGTACACCCCAAAAGAGTGAGAAAGATCAAAAATATAACAATGGCTGGGTAAGGTCGGTATCCATCTCTATTCTGCACAAGGTACGGAAAAGTCCTGTGGGATCCATGCCTGGTTCATTTTAATGAACGTGAGCTTGTCCACATCGTCTCTGGACAGGCGGCTGCGCTTGTCTGTGATAACGCCCCCAGCCGTGCTAAATACACGTTCAGATAAAACACTGGCTGCAGGGCACACCAGCACCTCCAAGGCGTAAAGGGCAAGCTCAGGCCATGTGCCCAATTTGGAGACCCAGAAGTTGAAGGGGGCAGACCCGTCATTCACTACATGTAGGCGTGTGCACACATACTGCTCCACCATGTTGGTGAAATGCTGCCTCCTTCTAAGACGTTCCATATGAGCTGCTGGTGCTGCTGTTTGTTGTGGCGTGCTGACAAAGCTTTTCCACATTTTGGCCATGCTAACCCTGCCTTCTGAGGTGCTGGCGGTGCCCTGATTGCGTTGGCAACCTCTTCCTCCTCCTCTGCCTTGGCCTTGTGCTTCCACTGTGGCCCCGCTGTCAGGTGGGAATGCCAGCAGCATCGCGTCTACCAGCGTGTGCTTGTACTCGCGCATCTTGCGATCACGCTCCAGTGAGTGAATTAAGGACGGTACATTGTCCTTGTAACGGGGATCCAGCAGCGTGGCCACCCAGTAATCAGCACGAGTTAGAATGTGGGCAACTCGGCGGTCCTTGTGGAGACACTGCAGCATGTAATCGCTCATGTGTGCCAGGCTGCCCAGAGGCAACGAAAGGCTGTCCTCTGTGGGAGGTGTATCGTCTGTGTCCTCTGTATCCCCCCAGCCACGCACCAGTGATGGCCATGAGCTGGCCTGGGTGCCACCCTGCTGTGAACATGGTTCCATCTCCTCCTCCATCTCCTCCTCCATCTCCTCCTCCTCATCCTCCAGAACTGTGCCCCTGCTGGACAATTGTGTACCTGGCGTTTGTGGGTGCAGGAACCGACCCTCGGAGCCACTTGTGAATGACTGCCCTGAAAGCCTTGGAAATTATCCCTCTTCCTCCTCCTCCTGTGCCACATCCTCTTCCATCATTGACCGTATTGTTTTTTGAAGGAGGCATAGAAGTGGGATAGTTAAGCTGACAACGGCGTCATCGGCACTGGCCATGTTGGTGGAGTATTTAAAACAGCGCAACAAAGCACACAGGTCTCGCATGGAGGCCCAGTTATTGGTGGTGAAGTGGTGCTGTTCCGCAGAGCGACTCACGCGTGCGTGCTGCAGCTGAAACTCCACTATGGCCTGCTGCTGCTCGCACAGTCTTTCCAGCATGTGCAAGGTGGAGTTCCACTTTGTGGGCACATCACATATGAGGCGGTGAGCGGGAAGGCCGAAGTTACGCTGCAGCGCTGACAGGCGAGCAGCAGCAGGGTGAGAACGCCGAAAGTGCGCACTGACGGCCTGCACTTTCTGCAGCAGCTCTGACATATCGGGGTAATTTTGAAGGAACCTCTGCACCACCAAATTCAGCACATGCGCCAGGCAAGGGATGTGCATCAAACCGGCTAGGCCCAGAGCTGCTTTGAGATTTCGCCCGTTATCGCACACCACCAGGCCGGGCTTGAGGCTCGCTGGCACCAACAACTCATCGGTCTGCTGTTCCATGCTCCTCCACAACTCATGCGCAGTGTGGGATTTTTCCCCCAAGCATGCAAGTTTTAAAACTGCCTGCTGTCGTTTACCCCTGGCTTTTCTAAATTTGGTGGTGAAGGTGTTACGCTGACCGGATGAGGAGGCGGTAGAGGATGAGGAAGTGGAGTAGGAGGAGTTAGGAACAGGAGGCAAACTGAAGCACCCTGCAATCCTCGGCAGTGGAAGTAGATGTGCCAAACAAATTTAAAAGGTGTATTTCACACGTACCGATACAGACTATGCCGCAATTTAATTTTTTTCCCCCCAAAAGGGTGTATATTGAATAGCGGAATAGAAAAAAGTATATAAAATTGTGTATCTCACACGTACAAACACAGACTAGGCCCCGATTACAATTTTTTGTACCCTAAAGGGAGGATGAGGAAGAGGAGTAAAAGTAGGAGGAGTTAGGAACCGGAGGCAAACCGAAGCACTCTGCAATCCTTGGCGGTGGAAGGAGATGCGCCAAACAAATTTAAAAGGTGTATCTCACACGTACCGATACAGACTATGCCGCAATTTAATTTTTTTCACCCCAAAAGGGTGTATAATGAATAGCGGAATAGAAAAAAATTTATAAAACGGTGTATCTCACACGTACAAACACAGACTAGGCCACCGATTACAATTTTATGTACCCTAAAGGGAGGATGAGGAAGAGGAGTAAAAGTAGGAGGAGTTCAGAACAGGAGGCAAACTGAAGCGCCCTGCAATCCTCGGCGGTGGAAGGAGATGCGCCAAACAAATTTAAAAGGTGTATCTCACACGTACGGATACAGACTATGCCGCAATTTAATTTTTTCACCCCAAAAGGGTGTATATTGAATGGCGGAATAGAAAAAATTATATAAAATTGGTGATTTTTCAATAGCAGATGTGAACACAGCAGCGTCTTATGTTTTATGTCATGGTCAGCAGCAGGCTATGAAGGAAAAAAAAATAAAAATTCCCCTTTAATTTGTAATTTTTAAATAGCAGATTAGAACAGCGCTCTGTAGTAAAATATAGCTGAACGCTGCACACAACAGACTGATAAAAATATTTTTTTTTCTCCCTCCTCCTCCTCCTCAGTGGGCTCAAGTGAGGGCAAAAAGATAGTTCACTGCACCACCCCCCACACAGCAAAATCGATGTAGATCGCTAACGGACGATTGTTCTGTCCTGTGTCTCCTAATCTCTCCCTGCCTACTCTCTCCAGCCTGTCCCTAAAATGCTTTTCTATCTTTCCCTGCCTACACTCCGACCTGTCCCTACATTCTTTTCAGCCACAATGTTATTTTTTCCTGTCTCTGTCCCGAATCAGCAGCAGCCAGCACCGTTGTGTGTGCTCTCTCCCTACACTAGAACAGACTGATGCACACCGCGCTGTGTCTCTAGCTTATAAAGACCTGGGTCATATGCTTCAGCTGGCCAATCACAGCCATGCCATTAGTAGGCATGGCTGTGATGGCTTCTATAGCACACCAGTTAAACGCTTGTTGATTGGCTGTTGAAACCGCGCCATTAAAACCGCACCATTACATACAAAACAGGAAATAAAATTACCGAACACGGATTTTAAACCCGAATATACAGTAAAGTTTTCGGGTCCGTGTCCGGGTAACAAAAATCCAATTATCCGGTACAGACCCGAATAATACAGTCCGTGTTCGCTCAACCCTATTAAAGACTTAACAACAAAATTAAATATCACTTATAAACAGGGAGGAGTAATATTTGAACAACCAATAGCCAAAACTTAGGAAACTTAGGAAACTAAACAGCTCAAAGATGACCTATTTAGAAACATGTTCCCCACTTGAATTTAGCACAAACTGAATCTACTACAGTACAAATTTTACCACCTCCTGCCTGTCATATAGTAAAATGACAGGCGCAAGGTGGCTCTCTATCTGGGACGATGTCATATGATGTTGTCCCCTTCTCGCCATGCCTGCACCCCCGCGGGGGTGCGCTGTGTCCCTGGGACATGGTGCTTCCCTGATCTTGGTGAAGAGCGGATGACGAGGCTCTTTACCCATGTGATCAGCTGGGTCTAATCACAGCTGATCGCATGTAAACAAGAAAATGCCAGTTTTTGGCTTTCCTCTCCTCCCACTAAGAGCGTGTGAGGAGAGGAGAGCCAATAAGTGGCATTTCCTCACAGGGGAGACCTGCACAGATAATCAGGGCACTGATTATCCACTTCGGCTTTTACACCTGTTTACCCCATATAGACCAGGGCATGTTTTCACAATTCCACTATGTGTCTATACATGAGTCTATAACTTTGTAACTACTTGTAGCTACAGAAATTACACACACACACACATATATATATATATATATATATATATATATATATATATATATATATATATATATATATATATATTTACATACATACAGTATATATATATATATATATATATATATATATATATATATATTTTTTTTTTTTTTTGGGGGGGGGCTTTCTTTTGATCCTAAAGTCTGAGAATTTTTAAAATGTATTTGCATTTTAAGGGAAAAAAAAGAGTAAAAATGTGAAAAAAGTAATTTTTTCTGCACTTACTGCAACATTAAAATTACATTTTGGTAAACAATCATAATAAATGTATTTATAAAAGAAATGAAGTTTTTTTTTTTGTTTTTTTTTTTTGCATATATTTCATTTTTGTCATAATGCATCAGTACTTTAAATGTTTTGCTGATTTAAAATAAAATAGATATACCCGTAACCACATATATTTTAACAGTAAACATTGCAATGTATATATATATATATATATATATATATATATTGTGACATTTAAAATAGAAACATGGAACAGGAGATGAATCTGTTACATAGTGCTTATACATGGTGATCACTGAAATGAATGGGTTAAGTAGTAAAATAAGGGCATGTCTTGGTTAATTAAGGGTTAAGTAATTTATTTGCACACAAAAAAACATTTTTCTGTTAGCTGCAGCTCTCTCACTCACAGATACTGTCTGTCAGAAAACAGAGGAGATAAGAGAGCTAATGTGTTACTTTAATTATTGTTTACACTGAATGATCATTGCAATAGGCTGTCACAGTGATCAGTCAATGAGGAAGACTTCTGAATCACTCCCAGTCGTAGTATTGGGAGCTCATCTTTCTACAGACACCAGGTCTCACGGGGCTGTGCACGTGAGGGAGTAAGGGAGATAAGAAAGTGCAAGCAGCCTTGTGTACAGAGGAGGGGATTTTATGGACATTTGTAACACACTGAAGGTAGGCAACTGATTATCTGAGCACTGATTATCAGTGCAGCCCCAACAGCGCCCAGCAGTGATGCTAATGAGTACCCATCAGTGATGCCAATCAGTGCCCATCAGTGATGCCAATCAGTGCTGCCTTTCAGTGCCCATCAGTGACGCCTATTAGTGCCCATCAGTGCTGCCTATCAGTGCTAATCAGTGATACATATCAGTGCCAACAGCGCCCAGCAGTGATGCTAATGAGTACCCATCAGTGATGCCAATCAGTGCCCATCAGTGATGCCAATCAGTGCTGCCTTTCAGTGCCCATCAGTGACGCCTATTAGTGCCCATCAGTGCTGCCTATCAGTGCTAATCAGTGATACATATCAGTGCCACCTATCAATGCCTATCAGTGCTGCATATTAATGCCTCCTTATCAACATACACTTGACATTTACTGTAATTTCCTGCTTAAAAAGTTTTTGTTTATAAAAAATAAACTGGCAATACAATATAATTTGCCAGCAATGTTTTAACATTTTTTTTCTTTGTAAATCTTAGTGCTGCTGCAGCTTTTTCTGTGCATCACAGAGATGCCCCTCTTCACAAGCTACCCAGGCATGTTATTTAAAAGAATTTGGCATTTTTAATGTTTTGCTTTATGCATTTAAGCACTAAGTATTTAGCTCCTGCATTGGTACATTCTGCCCAGGGGAGTGCCCACCCCCCTAACTATTTTGACACCCCTTGCCTATTAGCCAAGAAAATGAGAACTTTTAATTTTAGAAAAATTCTGTTCCAATTGATTTCAATAAAGTTTGGGTTTAGCATCTGAACCTCTTTGAACTTCCAAACTGTATCCAGGGCAGTTAGGCTCATTCTACTTAGGAAAGCTTTATAATATACAATATTTATAGTATACAGGTACTGTATTTTTTCATCACTGATACTGGAGACTGGCTGAGGGTTTGCTGGGAATCACAAGATAGGCAGCTGATGACTACCTAAAACACTGCTTGGGGGAGCATAGTTCTAAAACTAGAGCCACATGGGCACTTTTAATATCTTGTTTATGAAAGAGTGATTTCCAGCAGTCTTCTTATTAGGTTAGATCTACAGAGAAGATTTTTAGTAGCTTAGGGAGCCACCCTGGAATGTGCAGTATATTTGCATCGTAGCAAAGCATAAACATTTTTCAAAGGTTTGATTGCTCCCAAAACCTTTAGAACCATTGTGTATACTGTCTTAAGCTAGGTTCATACACTGTGCAGAGCAGCTCACAGCAGGGGGTCCGGTGCATCCCCATTCTTCATTTCAGGGGCAAATCAGGTCCGAATTTGTGCCTGAATTCGGACCTGAAACTAAGCCAAAGACACACAGAACCCTTCTGCAAACTGGACCGTGGCCGACACTGAGCTGTGTGAACTGACTCCATTTACCGGAAACCCGCATCCAATTCACATCAGTGCGAACCCAGCCTTAGAGTAATGATATGATTTTTGTTTTTCAGGTGGTTAATACTATAATGGAGATGTGCAATAATTTAGGATGATCTATATATATTTTTTTTGTCAACTGCTTTTTTTTTTCTTATCTTACCTAAGCAATATACTGTACCTACACAGAACATTTTCATCTTTGTTCACTCTCTTTGCGATTCCTAGCAAGTTCATCACATTTTCTGTTGAAAGCACTGCTAGGCTTTTATAAATATGCTGAACAGATGCAAAAAATACACTTTTTTGTTTCATATAATTACTTAAGCAGGGGTTTGTATAAATCTGTGCAATGTACACAGGGATGTAGCTTTCAGATGAGTAGAAGTTTTATTTTGCAGATGGATGATTTCTTAAGCCATTCTCTATAAATCATTCAAGTCATTTTACTTGTTTTCTGCAGCTTTGATAGAAAAAAAAAACTATGATGGTGATTACCAAGGGCATGAAATAAAGAGCTTCATTTTCTGTAACAGCTGCTGAGACAACTGCTGTGCAAAACTACTCATGTGGCAGGGAAAGCCAAAGTGGAGTCATCTGTTCTTAATGTAAATTGTGTCAGTTTTCTATAAACAGTTGCCAAACAACAGCCAAATGTTGTAAATGTATGAGCAGTTGCAAAGATAGGGGGAAAAAAATGTAATAATAAATTATACTAATATACTTGTAGCTGTTACCTCTTTTCTTGACTTTTATAAATGCACCATATGGATGGCAGCATCATGCCAGCTTACAGAAAAAACTGACAATTACTGCATATCAAATCAAAACCATTGCAAATATGATATAAAACATCTATTTCACATTCTATGTTTAAAACTAAAATAAAACATTTAAAAAGAAAACGAGGGAAAATGCATCTGAGCTCGTTTTGAACAAATGTCTATGGCAATCCTCACATGACATTTAATAGCTGATAAAAAAACAATGCATTATTATAAATTAGTCATTTAGGACTTTAATAAATGAGAACTGAACTACAAAAAAAAAAAAAAAACTATTACTGATTTTTAAATAAAACCTCAAAAAATAGACAAATCATTTTTCTCATAAACCTATTGCTGTACCTGAACCTATTCACTTTGAATACCTAATTATGTCACTTATGTCACTGGAAACAGAAAACAAAGATTCAGTATATTTTGTTTGCAAAGTGAACACTTTTGCTTTAGTAAATCATTAGTAAAATTTCAGCAACTATATTTTTTTGCAAATGCTAATATCCATTTTCAGTGGTAGTTACACTTGCAATGGTTTTCCTAAATAATGTTCACAAAGTGCTTAGGTAGCCTAAAGTGTATTCCATTTTTATAGCCAAATTGTTTTGCTACGAAAAGTATGCGTCCAAATATAAACTGGCTGTGGCAGTGGCGTGCCTAAAAATAAATGTGATTTTGCTACAATACTTTGGGATTAGCATTTTTATATGAACATACTTTGGAGGAATACAAAAGCATCAAGTGTGCATTATATCATGCAAGGAGAAGAAAACTAAGTGTGTGTTACAGAAATGCCATTCATTTTGAAAACACACTAATTAAGTATACCTCCAATGCACCTACGTTGCAGTGTGCCACAGTGCACAGTAGCTTGCATCTTGTGATTTGTGGTGCCTTGTGGTACATTGTCAGATTATTTTTTACTATTCCTTTTGGCCCCTTCAGCTGATATACAGACCTTGAGTTTAAATAGTCTACCTCTTTTTTAGGTCTGTATCTTCCTTCTGGGATGACAGCAATGCAGACCAATTTGATGCAGTGTGCGGTGTATGGTCTGAGCACTGAGAGGCTGACCCCCCACCCCTTCAACCTCTGCAGCAATGCTGGCAGCACTCATACGCCTATTTCCGAAACACAACCTCTGGATATGACGCTGAGCATGTGCACTCAACTTCTTTGGTCGACCATGGTGAGGCATGTTCTGAGTGGAACCTGTCCTGTTAAACTGCTGTATGGTCTTGGCCACCATGCTGCAGCTCAGTTTCAGTGTCTTGGCAATCTTCTTAAAGCCTAGGCTATCTTTATGTTGAATATATAGGTAAAGATTCACACTAAAAATAGAAATAAATAAATCTGATAAAGGCTGCCACCTAAATACAAATATTGACAATATTGTGAGTGTAAAAATTATGTTCATAAGCGGCGCTAAAAATGATGGAGCAGAAGGATCCATCACCAACTTTTGTACAGATGAACACTGGAACCCAGAGTGAGTAATTCAAACTGCTTACCAGACAGAGAAAGAAAAGACGCCTTACAGCAAATCCTCTTTGATAGACCGGGATCACTTCATGCAAGACAACAAAGCTGAATGTCATTTAATCACTCAATTTAAAGGGACTATTTTACCTGCTTACCAGACAGATATACTTTAGAGGCAACATTACAGTGATATGTGATATAAGTGTGGGTGCGCTGATAGGGGTGAAGCTGCTACCTGAACTAAACCTAGTGAAAATGAATATTGAAAAAATAGGTGCGCTAAACAAGAGTGCTGAAATGAATTAACATACTAGCACATATGCAAACAATAAATCACAATAAAATTACAGTGAAAATCGCATAACTGTGTGTGGGAAAAATGAACCAATAGGTGAACGTGATCCGATCAAGGAATTAAAAAAAAACGAATAAAGGTTCAAAAACCAATGATAGTCCACAAAGTCCAAGTAATCGTGATCTTCACCATGTGATGCAATGTGAAAAAGGTGTTGGAAATCAACTTCTGGTGATATTTCAAGTGATATTTACAGTGATTCCCACCACCGACAGGCTTTCCTCCTTACCAGATGGAATTAGGTACGGTGCAGAGAAAGGCTCAATACAGCCAGTTGGGGAGGAGGAAAACTTCCACTATAATTCCACCTTATAAAGTGGCCTCTTACCAGATGGTATATATCTAAGTGCGGGAAGAGTCTCCTAGATGGAGATCCCCTCTGCTGATAGTACCTTTTTAGATATCAACCAAAATATACCAGTTGCACAGAAACAGTTCATTTTAGATCTTTTAATATTTGGCATGGAACATAATTATTTTTATTACAACCAACGATTTTATCTCCAACGTACAGGCGTGGCTATGGGGGCCAAATTTTCCCCCAGTGTAGCGAATCTTTTCATGGCTCTATGGGAGGACCGTAACATCTTCTCCAATAGAGCCAAAGAGCTTGTTTCCTGGAGACGCTACATCGATGACACACTGTTCATCTGGAAAGACAGCGATAACTCGTTAGGAGATTTTATGGACAAGCTAAATTGCAATAGTTGGGGAATCAGATTCTCATATGAATCTAGTTCTGTTTCTGTGAACTTTTTAGACTTGGTGATTTTAAGACAAGGTTCTGGTTTTATTACGAAATCTTATTTTAAACCAACCGACAAGAATGGTTTTATCACGATGGACAGCTGTAATCATCCCACTTGGCTTAAATCGGTTCCCAAAGGACAGTTTAAGAGAATTAGACGGAACTGTACACATGAATCGGATTTTAAAGAACAAGCCACCATTTTAAAACAAAGATTTTTAGAAAAAGGTTATAATTCACAAATACTGGATGAAGAAATAGAACAAGTGGGCCAATTGACCCAAGAAAATCTCATTACATCAAAATCGGTAAATCTCTCTAAGGATTCCCAGTCCAAATTTGAATATGCTTTTGTTACTCAGTTCTCAAGCAATTACAAATGGCTGAACCATGTTTTTAGAAAACACTGGAGTATTCTACAAGGAGGTAAAATATTAGGGTATTCTCTCCCCAATAAACCCAACATGATCTATAGAAAAGCCCGAAATCTCAAAGATTTCATTGCTAGCAATCCGGTAGAAAAACCTATAGTGTCAAATTTTTTTCCAGACATGAAAGGTTTCTTCCCATGCAAAAATTGCCAAATTTGTAAAGAAGCCAAGACAGTTCATACCAATAGGTTCTCATCCACAACCACTGGGAAAGAATATGCCATCAAGGAGTTTATTTCCTGCCATACCAAGGGAGTTATATATCTCCTTCAGTGTGGCTGTGGTCAACAATACATTGGGAGAACTATACGCACAGCAAGCATTCGGATAGGGGAACATCTCTCCAATATACGAAAAGGGTTTGTAGGACACAGTGTGTCTCTACACTTTTCCAAATATCACCAAAAAAATCAGAGGAGTTTACAAATTACAGTTATAGAAAAATACATGCCCCACTGGAGAGGAAGCAACCTCAAAGGTCAATTTCCAGAAGGGAAACCTTCTGGATATATGAGATGAAATGTTTTAGACCTTGGGGGCACAATATTGAATGGGATATCAACTCCCATATAAATAATAGTTGATTAATCTCCTATTCCTTGTATCTTCTTATACATTTTACACATTTTAAAATTTTAATATGTATATTTTTAATATGTAGGTTTTTAATCCTTTAATTTATTAAATATGTGGATCTATGTGCAATTTAGGATATTTTCATATTTTAATATTGTAAATTATGTACCCCTTTTTCCCCATTCCCATCAATATTAATGATGGTATGGGAAGTTGGAGGACGGGACACTTCCGGAGTTTCAATTTACATAAGATTGACCCGATTATAGGATAACACATTCGTCTATATTAATCACTCATTGACTGTTTTTACATCTAATGTGGAAATAGACTATGTTATTCCGAGTCTTTTAAGTTAGAAATAATCTCAGTGGATTGGAAAACAGAGGAAGCCGTTTCCTGTTTTCCCTTGCGGACACCGGAAGTGTCCAATTGTCCAAGAGCTTCTTAAGGGCGGATGTGGCGGCGCGCACGTCCCTCCTATCTCAGCAGGAGTCTCGTCAGAGGAACCGCGTCAGAGAGGAGGCGTGTCGCGCCGCCCCATACGCCACCTATCACTCGATCTGCAACCGAGCATAGGCGCATTATACAGGTTACTCTCGCTGTCTCCTTGCAACATTCATGTAAGTGCATTACCTCTTTTTTTTAATAAAATCTCGGGGGTATTACACTATTGTCTGCTCCTTATTCCTCGCATGTTAATCCGGGGAGTGGAAGTGAGTTAGCGGACTTGCGTGGTTGCGGAGGTGACTTCAGATATCCTATCAGCAGAGGGGACATCCATCTAGGAGACTCTTCCCGCACTTAGGTATATACCATCTGGTAAGAGGCCACTTTATGTTATCGCACAAGTTGGAATTATAGTGGAAGTTTTCCTCCTCCCCAACTGGCTGTATTGAGCCTTTCTCTGCACCTTACCTAATTCCATCTGGTAAGGAGGAAAGCCTGTCGGTGATGGGAATCACTGTATGTATCACTTGAAATATCACCAGAAGTTGATTTCCAACACCTTTTTCACATTGCATCACATGGTGAAGATCACGATTATTTGGACTTTGTGGACTATCATTGGTTTTTGAACCTTTATACGTTTTTTTAATTCCTTGATCAGATCACGTTCACCTATTGGTTCATTGTTCCCACACACAGTTATGCGATTTTCACTGTAATTTTATTGTGATTTATTGTTTGCATATGTGCTAGTATGTTAATTCATTTCAGCACTCTTGTTTAGAACATTACAGTAATAGCTTAACTGGCTGGGTCTCTTCATATAGGATTGATCAACCTCAAAAGCACAGGCATACCGTGTAGATCCAGTCTCTCAGGGATGATCAGCAGGAACCCAAAAAATAAATAACCTTATAGCGTATTATGTTGAAATCAATATCGGAAAGTTTATTGAAAAATGACTTACAATCAGTAAAAATAAAAAGGCAGTGTACACATTCAGTTCAAAATCCGCGGTTCTCAGGGTGTCTTTGTTTCTGTAGAAAGGTCATCTTTATGTAAAGCAACAACTCTTTTTTTCAGATCCTCAGAGAGTTCCTTGCCATGAGGTGCCATATTGAACTTCCAGTGACCAGTATGAGAAAGTAAGAGTGATAACACCAAATTTAACACACCTGCTCTCCATTCACACCTGAGACCTTGTAATACTAATGAGTCACATGACACTGGGGAGGTAAAATAGGTAATTGGGCCCTATTATGGGTGTACTTACTTTTGTTGCCAGCAGTTTGGACATTAATGGCTGAGTGTTGGGTTATTTTGAGGGGACAACACATTTACACATTATACAAGCTGTAAACTCACTACTTTACATTGTAATAAAGTGTTATTTCTTCAGTGTTGTCACATGAGAAGATATATTAAAATATTTATAAAAAAGTGAGGGGTGTACTCACTTTTGTGAGATACTGTGTGTATATATATATATATATATATATATATATATATATATATATATATATATATTTTTTTTTTTTAATTGCTTGCTGCTCCGATCACCGTATGTCAGTTTCCCCAGCTAATGTCTCTGATTACGGACACAGCAGTAAAATGTCACCAGACCATTGCAGCCAGTTAGTCTTTCCAATCACCGCCGCACCAGTCAGTGTCCCTAATCACTGCCACCCACTCACAGTGTTCCTAACCTCTGCAGCACCAGTCATAATGTCCCCAATTACTGCTGCACCAGTCGTTTTGTCCCTAATCAGAACAACACCACTTATAGTGTCCCTGATTACTACCACACCCTATTGTCCATAATCACCGTCAAACGTGTCCCAGTGTCCCTGATCACTACCAGTAACTATGACCCAGTTCACTGCCACACCAGTTACAGTGTCCCTGATCACCACCACCCTAGTCCCAGTGTCACCAGACCATTGTAAGCCAGCAACAATGTCTCTGATTATCACCACACCAGCTCCAGTGTCACCAGACCAGTTTAAGTCAGCAGCAGTGTTCCTGATTGCTGCCACACTAGTCCTCAGTGTCACCAGACCAGTGTAATCCAGCAACAGTGTTCCTGATGACTGCTACACAAGTCCCACACAAGCTACACACTCTAAACCAAATAAATAATTTTCTTTTTATCACAATTGCTCAAATGAATAAAGGCACTTGTAGACTGAACCAGTGTATTTACCACAAGCTCAACAGTAAGGATGTAGATACCTCTAGCTACAGGCCACATATTTTTTCAAATTTGTTTGGACAAGTTTGGGAGAGATAGGCTTGCTTTCATTTTGGTACAGTATTAATTACCAGGTTAATATAGAACTGCTATATTAGAGATGACTTTTCCATTGCAGTAGTATGGCCTTTATGGCATAATACAAAAGCATGCATAGTAGCATCCTAAGGCTTTTAATGGGAATGCTATAGCTAACAAATACGTTTCCAGTCATAAAGCTATTGCAAAGTACAGTCTGGATATAAAGAAGGAGTGCACCTGTGTCCAATAAGCAGTAATAGTAGAAAAGGTGCATGGTATCTGACAGATTCATCCTCAGGATGGGCCTGTCCTGCCAGTTCCAAAATCTCCTGGTTGCTAAGCATTACCTGGCTATTTTAATGAATTTGTTCTCTTAGGTGTGCTGAGAGGAGGCGTTTCAGGAGGGGAAGTCAGAGCTGGAATCACCACTTGCAGGCAGCAAGGTACCATGGAATATGTAGTCCTTAGAAATGGAAAATAAACAGAAGAGGAGAAGCTGCAAGGCAACATGAAAGGAGATTTTTCAAGTATTTGCAGTCAGAAGATGTAATGCACCAGGATATCTAGGGATTGTTTAGATGAAAGCTGTGGTTCTCCAAAGAGGAATATTCCTAAGCGCTTATCTCCTTTATGGGATCTTATGGTCTGGTAAGCAGCCTGTTTGCCCTTACGAGCACCGTGGTGACACTGAAGCACTTTCTTTAAAGTTGTTTTTAGCACAATAGGACTTTTCTTGGACCTGAATGGACTTTGTTTGGACTTTCATGTTTTATTTTTTATGCATTCATGTTTGATTATTCCATATGGTCATTCATTTTGTGGATTTTTGCATTTTTCCACTTTATATGAAATGTTTATTATATGAATTTTTTGCACTATATTTGCCCTTTATTGTATTAATTTTTTGTATTATTACATGGCAGTGGATATGTGATATGGCAAAATATTAATTATCATGTGATTTTTACATTCACACAATGTTTGTTAGAGATAGAGCACTATTAATCTTTTTACAGAATTTGTGTGGTTTAGTATTCAGCTACTTTTGAGTGCAGCAGTCTCACTTTAATTGTGGTGAAGCGCAAGTTCTAGGAATTTTGAACTTAAAGGTATAGAGCCTAGTGGACCAAAGTCCACTTCCAAAAGTTTGTGCCAAAAATTACAACTTCAAAAAACTCGCCATCCCTTTTACAAAATACTTTGGATTTTCTGCTTTCCAAAAAGGGGTAATTTGGGGGATATCTGTACTGTCCTGGTGTTTTCAGTCCTCAAGAAATGAGATAGGCAATCAGTACAGGATTGACAGATTTTCAGATATATACCATAGTTTGTGGATTCTATAGCTTTCCTACAGACTAAATAATATACACAGATTTGGGTTATTTTCACTCCAAAAAAAGTAGCAGAACGCAATTTGGCCTAAATTCATGAAGAAAGATTATTTATTTGCAACATTTTATAACAAAAATAAACAAAAATGCATTACATTTTTTTTTTTTTTAAGTTTATTTAGAAAAATATATAAAAAACCCAACCACCAAAAGAAAGCTCTATTTGTGTGGAAAAAATGCCAAAAACTTTCTTATGGGTACAGTGTTGCATGACTGTGCAAGCGTCATTTTAAGTGCAATAGTACTGAAAGCTGAAAATTGGCCTGGGCAGGAAGGGGGTAAAAGTGCCTGGTATTAAAGTGGTCAAACCCAAAAACAAACAAAAAAATAATAATGAATTGCAGCTTGCCAATCCCTAAATATGATGGCTCCATTTGTTTTCTTTTTTGTAGGTTTTTTCCCCTTTATCTTAACTTAATAATCTGGCCAGTAACACAGAGACACACCTTTTTGAATTCATGACTGTCCTAAAGAATGTCAACAAGCAGATGTCTTAAGGGGGCCATAGACAATGCGAATATCATCCGAAAAACGTAAATGCCAGTGTATTCGAACGATTTTCGTATCGTTAGTGTGGTATGTAAAACATGCGATTTTCGTACGACAGCAAAAATTCACATATCCAACATATTGGGTTTTTCTGAGAAAATTGTCCAAATTTCGTATCATTAGTGGTCGAGTCGTGCGATTCCACAGAACAACACACAACTGCGCATGATTCCGAAAAGAACGACCCGGAAGGAAAATAAAAAGAATATCAACACAAATGACTGTTCGTCAGAAAAAAGGTAATACATCAAATATTATAGGTTAAAGCAAACTCTGCTAAGAGGCCAATATGTGTGCATGAAAAGTGTAAACACAAAAGTATGTGTATTGCAAATTTACTTTTAACACCTTTTTAGCAACAAATGGACCCACTGCATTGTTGTACAGCTGCAGAATAAATGGTATAGCAAGTTTTCTTTATGCAGGATGTATATGTTCCAATATTGTTGGTCATTCATAACATATGGTTCTCCAAATTGTCATTTTAACAGTACATTATTTTTAGGAGAATGTCCTTGTCTATACTACAATAAAGATCAATATCTGTGTATGCAGTTGATATCACATAATGCATGAAATAAAGACACTTGACACCAAACTTTAAATAACCATCAATTTATTGATGAACAATAACTAAAAACTGTAGGTGCGCATGTCCAGCACAGAAACATTTCCATATTTATGATCTCAACAGCTTGTACAGATGTACATCAATTTAGTAATTAAATATGTACATAGAGGCCAAATTTTACAGTACAAAAGTACATAAACACAGTCACATAGTGCAATTGTCTTTTTAATAAAGTGCAAGTCAGAGCAAGGGCCCTTTCACACAATCCAATGAGATTCGCCTGTCATGTTGTCAGGCGGACCTCATTGGAATGTTCCATGCATCCCCATAGGGCAGCGAATGTCAGTGGAAACATGTCCACTGACATCCGCTGCTATCTGACCCGATCAAAGCCTGACGGATGGAAATAATAATTTCCATCTGTCAGGCGGATCGGATGGATATGATGAAAATGGACAGGTGGTTGGTCCATTATCATCAGATTCCCCAATAGAGAACGGTGGGGTTCTGACAACTCTGTCTCCACACACAGAGCAGAGAAAGACCTGTCAGACACCTGCTCATAAGGGATTGGCGGATGGACCCCCCTTTCAGCAGAATGGAGTACGTGGGTGCATGCGGACAGTGTGAATGGGCCCCTACTTTATAACAACCAGTTATGATTTTTAAAGTGCCATAACGAAACATGGTATAACAATAAAAAATGTTTATTTCAATACTATTTAAACTTTTGCTAATTGGTCTATAACATCAGAAATCCTGCCTTGAAACGATTTCATTTTAGTGCATACTTTCTCTATATCGGAATTTAGTTGGATTAAATCAGCAATCATGCGGTTTGCAGATGCAGTTGTAAAGGATGAACTGCCAGCAGTAGACATTGTAAAGCCTAAAAATTACAGTAGAAACATGTTCCAATTAGCATACATTTATGGGACATTTGGTTATGTACCTGAACTGGTGACATTGCTGCTCCAATCACTGCCTTCAAGTGGTGTGAGACATAGCACTGTTGTGTCAGTCGTCATCTCAGACTCTGCACTTGTCTGCTGTTCATTTCCCGCCTCTGCATGTGCCTTTCTGTAATGTCCTTTCAAATTTAAAAAATACATGTCTTAAAATTCAAATACTATTGTTGTGGAATTTTTCCTCAGGTACAAAATACCTGTTACCTGTTAGTCAGTGATACCAAATCAGACAATATATAGCTATATATATAATGAGATCAGACAAGACTCAAGATGGCTGAATCATAGTGACCTGATTTATTACAACATTGCTGGAGTTTATATATACTCAAATATGGGTTTGTCATTACAATCTGACGTACAGAAATGCGTTGTTATTAACATCTTTTATCCAATCAAAGTTAACAACTAATTATAGTAAGCATTATGTCAATCTAGATCGTGATTCTCTGTCATAAAGGGAAATTTCTTGGTGACACACAATAAAAGTTCCAAAGGGGCTTTTTAGAAGATATTATTGGCTATGTGGTCAGCTGTCCAGACAGAGTTGATATTCTGAGAGATAGGGAATTTCCACTGTTTCGTTCATCTGATATATTCTTAGCCTTTGCAAGCTCAGTGACACATGTAAAGAAATCAAAGTAAAATGAGATTAACTCGAAAGACATTTTGTTTAAGATAACCATTCTAAATGCCAGTCAAGGCATCCTGTAAAGGCCAATAAGGTATCCAGAAAATGCGAGATAGGTATGCCACGACATCTCCCCCCTCTTGAGAATTTATTGATCACTAACTACCTATTCCGCTTATCAGATCCCTCCAAGGGAGCAGCCCCTTACGCTTGGAACACTGGCCCAGAGGGCAAACCTCAGTGGGGGGTGTCCGAGTCTTGGTAAGGTTCTGAGGCGGAGATTACTTCATACATGGGGGTTTGAGGTGACAGATTTCTCATTACAGCATACTCAGCATCATCAATCACTTCTCATTTCCGTATAGAGTTGAAATAGGTTGTCTCCTTGGCCTTGGTAACCTTATCAACCAAGCACATAATTATTTTAATTCAACAGATAACTAGAGATCATAATTATCATAAACATCAATATAAATACACCACTTTCATTATTTTAGGAGATAAAGCAAAACCTCCAAAAGACTGTGTTCATTAAGATGGGCGGACACTATTGGAAATAAAGAGGTTGTGGTACCTGTTCCTGTGACACACTGAGAAAGTAAACTATGGGCCTTATTGCCCCAGACACAATAGATTCCCAACCCTGAATGTGACCACCCTGGGTGAAAATGGGTATTAATAACTTTTCTGCATAATACCCCAGTTTCTGTCTGAACAACAGAAACCTGAGGGCTTCTCCTAGGTGAGAAATGTCCATATTGTCATTCAATATGGCTCATATTTTGTTTAACAGTTTCATTTCTGTAATGCATGCAAGTTTCATTTCATGGGCTGTTCACAGTCAGCTGCAGGCAGGATATGTTTATCAGTGCTTGTGAACAGTCCACCCTCCCTACATCAGTTTTATTTCCATAGAACTCTATACACACTGTAGGATTCTTGAAACCTGCGACTTTTGGGGGAATTAACATGTCCTTTTGTGCACTGGTAATGTTTCTATAGGATTTTGAAAACTCTGTCTGATTTAGATCCTCTAATGCAAGTGGGTTTACTAGCACAGGTATAGTCTGGGACTCTGGGTGTAATTGTGGACATATCTAGCACCCTGAGTACCCTGACTTCCTGGCTACCTGGTATTTAAACTTAACAGTACATTGGGCCTTAGGTTGTCTGTCTCTTTTATTGTCCTGCCCCTTCATTATACCCAACATTTCCTTACATATCAAAAATTTAAAGAAAATCATTGTACCACCTTTTTTCAATGACTGGCGTGAATCCATGTATCCCTTCTACCTTGAGGGATGTTGGTGTAACCAATTGCACTCTTAGTAGCCTTACTTTATGACTTAGTATCCTCATTTGGATCTGGTAGGAATGAAAACACACTATTATGCATTTTTGTCAATTGCTTTTAAAGCGCTGCAACACATCTAGTGAGATCTGAGTGTGTGGCTTGCAATTTCTGTGGTAAATAGAGACCTGCTTCAGGTACCCACACCTCTCTTGGGAGTGTTCCTGACAAAGGAAAAAAACGTAAAACAATCTACCTGTTTCTGCTATTATTTTACTCAACTTGTTTTTTTTTTTTACCATACAACCTTTTGTACCTTTCCGCTACTCTGTGAGTGATATGGAGTGTAAAAGGCTTTCTCTATATTTAGTGTGGGTAGGATCTCTTGTAGAACCCTTCCTTTAAAGTGAGTACCCCTGTCACTTTCCATAGTTTCTGGGATTCTATACCTGCACATTACCTGGGGCAAAAGCCTTTTTCCTGTGGTTTGTACTTTACCCCTAGAGACTGGCCAGGCCTTAGGCCATCCTGAAAAATGTCTATACAAAACTAAAACATGTGCATAGGGACCAGACTGTGGGAAATCAATGTAATCTATTTGAACTCCTTGGAAAGGACAGTCTGACTTAGGTGGTGCTTTTATGGGGTGCTTACAGCTCTACCAACATTGTACCTAGCACAGGTAAGACAAGAAGCAGTATATTTTGCAGCTACTCCAGGAAAACCTGGTGCTAACCAGTGTTGTATTACCAAGGTGGTCATTAGAGTCTTTGAGATATGACACGATCCGTGAGCTGCGGCTGCCACCCTCGGGTATAGGGCCTGAGATCAGACAGAAATGCTCCTCCATCCTCCAGCAACCAGTTACATCCTGTGTTGCACCTTTCTTCCGCCACTTCTCACGCTCCAGTGAGGGGGCTTTTTCTGCAATGATATCAAGATTGCCATACTTACAGGAGTTGGTTGCTTTCCTAGGAGTGTCAGTACCCGGATAGGGACCTGTTCCAGTGCAGCCTTCTTCGCTGCTCTGTCGGCCCTTGCGTTTCCTGCAGCTTCTTCTGTGTCCTCTCTTGCATGTGCCTTGGTTTTTTAATAAATGGCCACCTTGGTGAAACACTGGAAGACTAAGAACAGTCTCTATTATATCTGCATGCTTTTTCTTGGCTTATCAGCTGAGGTCAAAAAGCTACAAGCTTTCAAAAATATGACCAAAATCATGTCAATGTGAATGTTAACTCTTTAAAATTCACAGGCCTTTGCCAAAACCATCAGCTGCTTGTGCTTAGAACTTTAGATTTAATGCCTCTGCATTATTTTTGTTTATTTATTGCTGTTACTACTGCATACCCAGTTACAGGCTTACCCTCCTCTGTTTATAAACATGATACATCTACATAAAGGGTCTCATCAGGGCTCCAGAGAGGAGCCTTTTTGGCAGGGCTCAACAATTCAGATTCTGCCATCATCAGCTCAAAAACAGTCATGGGGGGATATTTAACAAACATTTTTTCCCCTCCCCCTCTAATGCCTGCTCCTGTACTGGAAGTAAACTGGCTTAAAAACATTGCACCTGTTTTATCCAGAAGCTCTTTTGCAGGCTGTGGCCCGCACACAGCTTGAGGATCCTTTTATCACTAGGTCAAGCTGGCAAGAGACATATGCTACATACTGGATTAATGGGCACTTCATCTGAAACTGAACACTGACATTTTAACTCAACACAAACATTACTTTTTTTTTTTTTTTTTTTTTTTTAAATGACTTCCCCTTTTCCTTTGAAGCCAGGCAGGAAACCACTCTCACCCCTGCTACTGTTATTCCTTCTGTAAACCTTTCGGACGCTTCTGATGGGGACATGCGGACACAGGTTAGCTGTATACCTTATTTCCTGTCTATCTGGGGGTAGAGGGGGTGGTTGCAATTCTTTGCGCTAATGTCCTGTCTTTACACTATTTGTAGTAGGTCACTTTTTATACACCCATAATGACAGGAAGTAATGTAATTTTATCTTTCAAACAAATATCCTCTAAAACTTTGTCCCGAATTTCAAAAATCTTATCAGAGGTTCCTCTTTGGTTACGGAGGGTGCCCCTGAAATACCACTTAATATACCATAATAATTTAAAACGTTATTCTATTTTAAAACTTTTGGCTCAGTGCCAATAGGGTTCAATGGTCATGTTAATTGCGGTAACCCTTAATGTCTAAACAAAGATTCCTGGTTTAAAGGGCAACATATTATTTTTCATCTTAGTTTAATTTAATACAGAATAACCCCAAAAATATCATATGCCGTTCATTTATCATATAAAGAAACAATCTTTTCCTCCGTGCTACAAACTCCCAGCTTATAAACTACTTCCTCTTTTTTATATCAAAGACACAGAGCCTGTTTTTTTTTTTTTTTTTTTTTTCAGAATTAAAGGGCAATGAGCATCCTTACATTCTACTATTGAATACAAGATTGCTGTGCTTTCTCATGAAACAATTCAACACATTATTGTTTATACTTGTTTCAACTCATTTATCATAATACTCATTCAACTTCATACTCTCCTGCTTCTATATTTCTGCAACTGATTTTAAGTTTGTTCTTGCCAAATCTGTTTCATACACTTTACAAAAATCTGTCATATCCTATCTTATCTTATCCTACAACTAGGATTATTAGCTGTCCAACTACAGAACACTTTAATTGGCTGTGTAGCCCAAAGACTATGCTCCCAGAGCATTTAATCTTCGAATGCAAACTCCCTGGTCTGCCCCATTTATCTGGTAACCCTGTTACCCATACACTCTAAGGCCATGGTCCTAATGACCTTTCCCATCGACCCCTGGTCGGTATCTACGGAAACCCAGTTTCCCATTTCACTGTTATCCAAGAAATAGAATAACTACCTATAACTCCCAAGTACCCTGACCTGGACTTCGGCCCTCATAGCCGATACACAATATCAGGTTAACTCCCAACTACCCTGACCTGGACTTCGGCCCTTAGCCGATACACAATATCAGGTTAACTCCCAACTACCCTGACCTGGACTTCGGCCCTTAGCCGATACACAATATCAGGATAACTTCTAACTACCCTGACCTGGACTTCGGCCCTTAGCCGATACACAATATCAGGTTAACTCCCAACTACCCTGACCTGGACTTCGGCCCTTAGCCGATACACAATATCAGGATAACTTCTAACTTAAAATCAGCCTATTACCATATGCATATGTTTACATATATATATATCATAGAGATAGAAACCTTCTAGATGTATACGAAATGTCAGGCTAAAACAGTCATATACATTCAATGCCTGCTACGTCTCAAATGGACACTCCGAAATGAGACCGCTTTACCAGAACACAACTGGGGGTCACGTTCCTGCGTGTCCAAGACACCCACAGCGGTGAGGGTTGACCCAACCTCACCTTTCGCAACAATATATACACCGACTAAGGGTTTAGGTTCTTTAAGAGGGTATTACGTCAAAAATAAAACAGAGTTACCTGGACGTCATTGGATGGACTGAAAAACATTGTAAGCAGACAATGGGCTTACCTGGCCAGATATTTTCAGTGTATCCAATGCAGTCCAGATGTCTCACTCCGTCCGCAGATGACGTCACCTCTCCTGGGCTCAAGCTCGCCAAATTGTTGTGGAATTTTTCCTCAGGTACAAAATACCTGTTACCTGTTAGTCAGTGATACCAAATCAGACAATATATAGCTATATATATAATGAGATCAGACAAGACTCAAGATGGCTGAATCATAGTGACCTGATTTATTACAACATTGCTGGAGTTTATATATACTCAAATATGGGTTTGTCATTACAATCTGACGTACAGAAATGGGTTGTTATTAACATCTTTTATCCAATCAAAGTTAACAACTAATTATAGTAAGCATTATGTCAATCTAGATCGTGATTCTCTGTCATAAAGGGAAATTTCTTGGTGACACACAATAAAAGTTCCAAAGGGGCTTTTTAGAAGATATTATTGGCTTTGTGGTCAGCTGTCCAGACAGAGTTGATATTCTGAGAGATAGGGAATTTCCACTGTTTCGTTCATCTGATATATTCTTAGCCTTTGCAAGCTCAGTGACACATGTAAAGAAATCAAAGTAAAATGAGATTAACTCGAAAGACATTTTGTTTAAGATAACCATTCTAAATGCCAGTCAAGGCATCCTGTAAAGGCCAATAAGGTATCCAGAAAATGCGAGATAGGTATGCCACGACACTATACATATATTTAAAAGCAATCACACTATGCATGTTTTTTATGTCTAGAAGACGAAAATACACTGTAGATATGCATAGATAATTCAAATGATGCAAGCTGTGTGTAGTATGCAGTATCTACATGCACATGGCACATGGCATATACAGAACATACACTCACACAGAAAAACCCAAGAACATCATACATTCTTTTTAAAAAGTTAATACTTACTTTTTTGAATAATTTTATTGATTTTCCTGAGCTGATGGGATTCTCTGGATTTTAAGTCAGACCAGCGTTTTCTCACTTGATCTTTAGTGTGTTCAACACCATGGTTTTTATGTAGGACACGTATAACTTTCTCCAAAATTTTATCTTTTCTGATATTTTTTTTAGGCTAGACTTGCTTGCGACAATCATAATCCTTCTTTTGAAGAATGTTCACCATGTCCACCATCTCCTCCAAAGACATGTTGGTGGCTTTCTTCTTCCTGGGGCTTGTCACTATGGTTGTCTGGTGACCTTCTTCCACCTCCACGATTTGGTGTTCGTCATCTGTGACAGACCTTTCGCTATGTGAAGCTGCCATGTCTTGTTCCTCTGCCATGAGTTCTCCCACAAGGCTCCGAAAGAAAGAAGAGGCGGGGCCTGTACATGATATATAACGCACGTGCGCATTGCACGAATATACAGCGACTTTTCGGAACGTAGGAAAGTATATTTGTGCAGAGAACGCTGAACACACATCCCTGAGGTAAGTTCCAACTGCTGACTCTCCATTGCATACTTTACTTGTTTAGACTGAAATAATGTGTTTTATGTTAATATATGGTAGTTTGTGACTGATAGAAGGTCCTTTTGCAGTATAGGAGCTGTTATAAAAGGTTAAAAATTAGACATCACTCCTGTGCAAACTTTTATGAGTCACAATTCATGGCACATGGCTCATCCATTATATGAACAGACTGCATGAAAATTTCATAGCTTGTTAGTTCTAGTGTCTTCAGTATTATTTATTGTTCTTATTTTATTATTATTAATGTTCATATTCATTATGTGTTCTATTTTACACATGTATAAGAATGCTTTGTAATGTAACTTAGTAAAATATATATTTTCTTATGTTTTATTTTAAAAGGAGAATGCCTCTCACATTTACATCTACTGAGTTCCTTCCCCAATTTATTGATAAATACAGAGAATTATCTTGCTTATGGGATGTGAAGTCAAAGGATTGTTCGAATAGATATAAGCGTGATGAGGCCATCAAAGAATTAACGGAGCTATGTAAAGAGGTTTGCAAAGATCCCACTGAACTATATGTTAAGCACAAGATTGCTAACTTGCGCACCATTTTTAACCTCCTTAGCGGTAATCCCGAGCGTGACTCGGGGTTGATTTTTCATATCAGGATTAGTGCGAACACGGACTGTATTATTCGTGTTCGTACCGAATAATTGGATTTTTTGTACCCGAACACGGACACGGACACTTTACTGTATGTTCGGGTAAAAATCCGTGTTCGGTCGTTTTATTTCCGGGTTTTGCATGCTTTCAACAGCCAATCAACAATCGTTTAACTGGTGTGCCTTAAGCCATCCCAGCCATGCCTGCAAATGTCTCAGTAGCTGTGATTGGCCGTCTGAAGCATGTGACCAAGTCTTTATAAGTTCCAGGCAGCCGCAGCGTCTTCATTCTGCTGCTTAGATCAGGGACAGAGCACACATCAACGTGCTGGCTGCTGATTAGGGAAAGACAGGCAGGAAAAAACCATTTGTGTCCGGATAGAATTGAGGGACAGGTCGGAGTGTTTAGGCAGGGCAAGTTGTAGGCATTTTAGGGATAGAGTCTGCTGAATTATAGGGTCAGTGTCTTCTACAAAGTACAATCGATATTGCTGTGTGGGGGGTGGGGTGACTCTGCACTCAATCCTGATCTACGATCTCTTCTCAATCCTGTTAGGGAGAGGCTGCTGCTGCTGAATTTTAGGGAAACTGTGTTCTACAAACTACAATCGATATTGCTGTGTGGTGTGGGATAGGAGATAGGCAGGTGTCAGTGATCCACATCCATTTTTCTGTGTGTGAGCTGCAGTGAACACAATCTTTTTGGGCTGCAGTGAACACAATCTTTTTGGGGTGCAGTGAACAACGTCCTTTTTGGGGTGCAGTGAACAAAATCTTTTTGGGGTGCAGTGAACAACATCCTTTTTAGGGTGCAGTGAACACAATCTTTTTGGGGTGCAGTGAACAAAATCCTTTGTGGGGTGCAGTGAACACAATCTTTGTGGGGTGCAGTGAACACAATCTTTTTGGGGTGCGGTAAACAACATCCTTTTTGGGGTGCAGTGAACACAATCTTTGTGGGGTGCAGTGAACACAATCTTTTTGGGGTGCAGTGAACAAAATCCTTTTTGGGGTGCAGTGAACACAATCTTTGTGGGGTGCAGTGAACACAATCTTTTTGGGGTGGAGTGAACAAAATCCTTTTTGGGGTGCAGTGAACAACATCCTTTTTGGAATGCAGTGAACAAAATCCTTTTTGGGGTGCAGTGAACACAATCTTTTTGGGGTGCAGTGAACAAAATCCTTTGTGTGGTGCAGTGAACACAATCTTTGTGGGGTGCAGTGAACACAATCTTTTTGGGGTGCAGTGAACAAAATCCTTTTTGGGGTGCAGTGAACAACATCCTTTTTGGGGTGCAGTGAACAAAATCCTTTTTGGGGTGCAGTGAACACAATCTTTTTGGGGTGCAGTGAACAAAATCCTTTGTGGGGTGCAGTGAACACAATCTTTGTGGGGTACAGTGAACAGAATCTTTGTGGGGTGCAGTGAACACAATCTTTGGGGGGTACAGTGAACACAATCTTTTTGGGGTGCAGTGAACAAAATCCTTTGTGGGGTGCAGTGAACACAATCTTTGGGGGGTACAGTGAACACAATCTTTTTGGGGTGCAGTGAACAAAATCCTTTGTGGGGTGCAGTGAACACAATCTTTTTGGGGTGCAGTGAACAAAATCCTTTTTGGGGTGCAGTGAACAAAATCCTTTTTGGGGTGCAGTGAACAACATCCTTTTTGGGGTGCAGTGAACAAAATCCTTTTTGGGGTGCAGTGAACACAATCTTTTTGGGGTGCAATGAACAAAATCCTTTGTGGGGTGCAGTGAACACAATCTTTGTGGGGTACAGTGAACAGAATCTTTGTGGGGTGCAGTGAACACAATCTTTGGGGGGTACAGTGAACACAATCTTTTTGGGGTGCAGTGAACAAAATCCTTTGTGGGGTGCAGTGAACACAATCTTTGGGGGGTACAGTGAACACAATCTTTTTGGGGTGCAGTGAACAAAATCCTTTGTGGGGTGCAGTGAACACAATCTTTGTGGGGTGCAGTGAACACAATCTTTTTGGGGTGCAGTGAACAAAATCCTTTTTGGGGTGCAGTGAACAACATCCTTTTTGGGGTGCAGTGAACACAATCTTTTTGGGGTGCAGTGAACAAAATCCTTTGTGGGGTGCAGTGAACACAATCTTTGTGGGGTACAGTGAACAGAATCTTTGTAGGGTGCAGTGAACACAATCTTTGGGGGGTACAGTGAACACAATCTTTTTGGGGTGCAGTGAACAAAATCCTTTGTGGGGTGCAGTGAACACAATCTTTGGGGGGTACAGTGAACACAATCTTTTTGGGGTGTAGTGAACAAAATCCTTTGTGGGGTGCAGTGAACACAATCTTTGTGGGGTGCAGTGAACACAATCTTTTTGGGGTGCAGTGAACAAAATCCTTTTTGGGGTGCAGTGAACAACATCCTTTTTAAGGTGCAGTGAACACAATCTTTTTGGGGTGCAGTGAACAAAATCCTTTGTGGGGTGCAGTGAACACAATCTTTGTGGGGTACAGGGAACAGAATCTTTGTGGGGTGCAGTGAACACAATCTTTGGGGGGTACAGTGAACACAATCTTTTTGGGGTGCAGTGAACAAAATCCTTTTAGGGTGCAGTGAACACAATCTTTGTGGGGTGCAGTGAACAAAATCCTTTTTGAGGTGCAGTGAACACAATCTTTGTGGGGTGCAGTGAACACAATCTTTGTGGGGTACAGTGAACACAATCTCATACTTCTGAAGATTTGAGGGTGCTGCCTGTTCCATACTCCTCCTCCTACTGCTCAACCATCCTTTTAGGGGTACAAACAATAGTAATTGGGGCCTAGTGTGGTGGTGTACGTGTGAGATACATACACTTTCTTTTTGATCATATTTTCTATTCCGCTATTCAATTAAAACCTTTGGGGATCAATTAAATTGCGTGATAGTCTGTGTCGGTACGTGTGAGATCCACCTTTCCAAGTTTTTGGGGTTCATCTCATACTTCTGAAGATTTAAGGGTGCTGCCTGTTCCATACTCCTCCTCCTACTGCTCAACCATCCTTTTAGGGGTACAAACAATAGTAATTGGGGCCTAGTGTGGTGGTGTACGTGTGAGATACATACACTTTCTTTTTGATCATATTTTCTATTCCGCTATTCAATTAAATCCTTTGGGGATCAATTAAATTGCGTGATAGTCTGTGTCGGTACGTGTGAGATCCACCTTTCCAAGTTTTTGGGGTTCATCTCATACTTCTGAAGATTTGAGGGTGCTGCCTGTTCCATACTCCTCCTCCTACTGCTCAACCATCCTTTTAGGGGTACAAACAATAGTAATTGGGGCCTAGTGTGGTGGTGTACGTGTGAGATACATACACTTACTTTTTGATCATATTTTCTATTCCGCTATTCAATTAAAACCTTTGGGGATCAATTAAATTGCGTGATAGTCTGTGTCGGTACGTGTGAGATCCACCTTTCCAAGTTTTTGGGGTTCATCTCATACTTCTGAAGATTTGAGGGTGCTGCCTGTTCCATACTCCTCCTCCTACTGCTCAACCATCCTTTTAGGGGTACAAACAATAGTAATTGGGGCCTAGTGTGGTGGTGTACGTGTGAGATACATACACTTTCTTTTTGATCATATTTTCTATTCCGCTATTCAATTAAAACCTTTGGGGATCAATTAAATTGCGTGATAGTCTGTGTCGGTACGTGTGAGATCCACCTTTCCAAGTTTTTGGGGTTCATCTCATACTTCTGAAGATTTGAGGGTGCTGCCTGTTCCATACTCCTCCTCCTACTCCTCAACCATCCTTTTAGGGGTACAAACAATAGTAATTGGGGCCTAGTGTGGTGGTGTACGTGTGAGATACATACACTTTCTTTTTGATCATATTTTCTATTCCGCTATTCAATTAAAACCTTTGGGGATCAATTAAATTGCGTGATAGTCTGTGTCGGTACGTGTGAGATCCACCTTTCCAAGTTTTTGGGGTTCATCTCATACTTCTGAAGATTTGAGGGTGCTGCCTGTTCCATACTCCTCCTCCTACTCCTCAACCATCCTTTTAGGGGTACAAACAATAGTAATTGGGGCCTAGTGTGGTGGTGTACGTGTGAGATACATACACTTTCTTTTTGATCATATTTTCTATTCCGCTATTCAATTAAATCCTTTGGGGATCAATTAAATTGCGTGATAGTCTGTGTCGGTACGTGTGAGATCCACCTTTCCAAGTTTTTGGGGTTCATCTCATACTTCTGAAGATTTGAGGGTGCTGCCTGTTCCATACTCCTCCTCCTACTGCTCAACCATCCTTTTAGGGGTACAAACAATAGTAATTGGGGCCTAGTGTGGTGGTGTACGTGTGAGATACATACACTTTCTTTTTGATCATATTTTCTATTCCGCTATTCAATTAAAACCTTTGGGGATCAATTAAATTGCGTGATAGTCTGTGTCGGTACGTGTGAGATCCACCTTTCCAAGTTTTTGGGGTTCATCTCATACTTCTGAAGATTTGAGGGTGCTGCCTGTTCCATACTCCTCCTCCTACTCCTCAACCATCCTTTTAGGGGTACAAACAATAGTAATTGGGGCCTAGTGTGGTGGTGTACGTGTGAGATACATACACTTTCTTTTTGATCATATTTTCTATTCCGCTATTCAATTAAAACCTTTGGGGATCAATTAAATTGCGTGATAGTCTGTGTCGGTACGTGTGAGATCCACCTTTCCAAGTTTTTGGGGTTCATCTCATACTTCTGAAGATTTGAGGGTGCTGCCTGTTCCATACTCCTCCTCCTACTCCTCAACCATCCTTTTAGGGGTACAAACAATAGTAATTGGGGCCTAGTGTGGTGGTGTACGTGTGAGATACATACACTTTCTTTTTGATCATATTTTCTATTCCGCTATTCAATTAAAACCTTTGGGGATCAATTAAATTGCGTGATAGTCTGTGTCGGTACGTGTGAGATCCACCTTTCCAAGTTTTTGGGGTTCATCTCATACTTCTGAAGATTTGAGGGTGCTGCCTGCTCCATACTCCTCCTCCTACTGCTCAACCATCCTTTTAGGGGTACAAAAAATAGTAATTGGGGCCTAGTGTGGTGGTGTACGTGTGAGATACATACACTTTCTTTTTGATCATATTTCCTATTCCGCAATTCAATAAAAACCTTTCTAGGGCAAGATCTTAAATTACAGAAATATGAGGAGACCGTCAAATAAGGGCCGTGGCCTGGGTCGTGGTGCTGCTGGTAGAGCTCCTGTTGCAAGGAGAGGACGTGGTCGATCTGTGCCAGCTACACGCACAAGTGAAACACCTTCCTCAAGTGTGAGTAGGCGACAGAACCTGCATCAGTATTTGGTAGGGCATCATACGCCCCTAGAAGTGATGAGGCCAGAACAAGTGGAGGCGATAGTAGATTGGTTTGCTGCTGACAGTGCCTACAGTTCCTTCACATTGTCTCCCACCCAGTCTACTGCAGAAAGGTCACAGTTGGCACCTGCAGCCAATGTCCAACCGTCTTTCACCTCACCCTCTTGCAAATCAAGCAAACAGTCTGAGCCCCAAGCCATACAGCAGTCTCTTCTTCTTTTTGATGACTCTGTCAGCAGGGTTTCCCAGGGCCATCCACCTAGCCCTTCCCCAGAAGTGGAAGAGATTGAGTGCAGCGATGCCCAACCACTTATTTCTCAAGATGAGTACATGCAAGGATCATCGCAGCACGTCTCCGATGATGACGAAACGCAGGTGCCAACTGCTGCGGCGTTCAGCATTGTGGAGACCGACAAGGAGGGCAGGGGTGAAGACTGGGTGGAAGATGATGTGGAGGACGATGAGGTCCTCGACCCCACATGGAATGAACGTCATGCAGGTGACCTGAGTAGTTTGGAGGAAGAGGCGGTGGTCGCACAGAGCCACCAGCACAGCAGAAGAGGGAGCAGGGTGCAGAAGCGGAGCGGCCGTGCCCTAGACACTACGCCCGCTACTGCCCAACGCAGCAAGGGAACGAGCGCACCAAAGTCAGCTCAAAGGAGTTCTCTAGCGTGGAAGTTCTTTAGAAAATGTGCTGATGACAGGACACGAGTGGTTTGCACCCTGTGCAATCAGAGCTTGAAGCGAGGCATAAACCTTCTCAACCTGAGCACAACCTGCATGATCAGGCATCTAAGTGCAAAGCACGAGCTGCAGTGGAGTACACACCTTCAAAACCAAGAAACGTCTCTGGCTCATCCTGCTTCCTCTTCTGCTGCAGTCTCGGCCGCTCCAGCCACATCTGTAGTGATACCGGCACCTGCCACCCCGCAAACAGACGATCTGTCAGCAACACCACCACCTGGGTCACCAACAACCATCTCCACAATGTCCCGTGGAAGCGTTCAGCTTTCCATCTCCCAAACACTTGAGAGGAAGAGGAAGTACCCCCCTACCCACCCGCGATCCCTGGCCCTGAATGCCAGCATTTCAAAATTATTGGCCTTTGAAATGCTGTCATTCCGTCTGGTGGAGACGCACAGTTTTAAAAACCTTATGTCGGTGGCTGTCCCACAGTACGTCGTGCCCAGCCGCCACTACTTTTCCAGGCAAGCCATCCCTTCCCTGCACAAAGAAGTGGGGGAAAAAATCAGGTGTGCACTGCGCAACGCCATCTGTGCCAAGGTCCACCTAACTACCGATACGTGGACCAGTAAGCACGGTCAGGGGCATTATATCTCCCTAACGGCACACTGGGTAAATGCAGTGGCAGATGGGCCTGAGGCGGATAGCAATTTGGCACATGTCCTTCCACCGCCGAGGATTGCAGAACGCTTCAGTTTGCCTCCTGTTCCTAACTCCTCCTACTCCGCTTCCTCATCCTCTACCGCCTCCTCATCCGGACAGCGTAACACCTTCACCACCAACTTCAGCACGGCCAGGGGTAAACGACAGCAGGCAGTTTTACAACTTGCCTGTTTGGGGGACAAACCACACACCGCGCAGGAGTTGTGGAGGAGCATGGAACAGCAGACAAATGAGTGGTTGCTGCCAGCGAGCCTCAAGCCCGGCCTGGTGGTGTGCGATAACGGGCGAAATCTCATAGCAGCTCTGGGCCTAGCCGGTTTGACGCACATCCCTTGCCTGGCGCATGTGCTGAATTTGGTGGTGCAGAGGTTCCTTAAAAACTACCCCGATATGTCAGAGCTGCTGCAGAAAGTGCGGGCCGTTTGTGCGCACTTTCGGCGTTCTCACCCTGCTGCTGCTCGCCCGGCAGCGCTGCAGCGTAACTTCGGCCTTCCCGCTCACCGCCTCATATGTGACGTGCCCACAAGGTGGAACTCCACCTTGCACATGCTGGAAAGACTGTGCGAGCAGCAGCAGGCCATAGTGGAGTTTCAGCTGCAGCACGCACGCGTGAGTCGCTCTGCGGAACAGCACCACTTCACCACCAATAACTGGGCCTCCATGCGAGACCTGTGTGCCTTGTTGCGCTGTTTTGAGTACTCCACCAACATGGCCAGTGGCAATGACGCCGTTCTCAGCTTAACTATCCCACTTCTATGCCTCCTTGAAAAAACAATTCGGGCGATGATGGAAGAGGATGTGGCACAGGATGAGGAGGAGGAGGAGGATGAAGAGGTAACATTTCCCAGGCTTTCAGGGCAGTCATTCGCAAGGGGCTCCGAGGGTGGGTTCCTGCACACACAAACGCCAGGGACACAATTGTCCAGCAGGGGCACAGTTCTGGAGGATGAGGAGGATGAGGAGGAGGAGGAGCTGGAGGAGGAGATGGAACCATGTTCACAGCAGGGTGGCACCAAGGCCAGCTCATGGCCATCACTGGTGCGTGGCTGGGGGGATACAGATGACACGGACGATACACCTCCCACAGAGGACAGCCTTTCGTTGCCTCTGGGCAGCCTGGCACACATGAGCGATTACATGCTGCAGTGTCTCCACAACGACCGCCGAGTTGCCCACATTCTAACTTGTGCTGATTACTGGGTGGCCACGCTGCTGGATCCCCGTTACAAGGACAACGTACCGTCCTTAATTCACTCACTGGAGCGCGATCGCAAGATGCGCGAGTACAAGCGCACGCTGGTAGACGCCATGCTGCTGGCATTCCCATCTGACAGCGGGGCCGCAGTGGAAGCACAAGGCAGAGGAGGAGGAGGTCGCCAACGCAACCAGGGCACCGCCAGCACCTCAGAAGGCAGGGTTAGCATGGCCGAAATGTGGAAAAGCTTTGTCAGCACGCCACAACAAACAGCAGCACCAGCAGCTCAGATGGAACGGCTTAGCAGGAGGCAGCATTTTACCAACATGGTGGAGCAGTATGTGTGCACACGCCTACATGTAGTGAATGAGGGGTCTGCCCCCTTCAACTTCTGGGTCTCCAAATTGGGCACATGGCCTGAGCTTGCCCTTTACGCCTTGGAGGTGCTGGCGTGCCCTGCAGCCAGTGTATTATCTGAACGGGTATTTAGCACGGCTGGGGGCGTTATAACAGACAAGCGCAGCCGCCTGTCCAGAGACAATGTGGACAAGCTCACGTTCATTAAAATGAACCAGGCATGGATCCCATGGGACTTTTCCGTACCTTGTGCAGAATAGCAATGGATACCGACCTTACCCACCCATTGTTCCATTTTTGCTCTTTCTCACTCTTTTGGGGTGTACCCTCATTTAAAATTTGTGAAAAGAAGCAGTGTTGGCTACCTCGTCCTCCTCCTCAGGGCCAGATTAACGTAGGGGCTATTGGAGCTGCAGCTCCAGGCCCCTACCTTTTATATAGGCCCCGGGTTGGCCATATTCAGTGTTACCGCTCTTCTGTCACTTGTAAACACAGAAGTCTGGCTTCTATGCTCGCTTCCCCAGGCAGCACCCTCAGAACCTCCCCACACAGCGCGAAGGCCGGACAAGGAGGGACAGTTGCCGATGCATGGATGTGTTTATGGGCTTCAGAGACAGCATCCCATGTTGAATTAGGCATGCATGGCTGCACCCTTCCTCCTCTGTGTGCATGGCAAGGCACGGCCCTTAAGGGCCTTCAAAATCCTCAGCACCAAGCCCATGATGCTCTTAATCCGGCCCTGGTCCTCCTCCACCGCCGCTTCCACCTACACCGCCCATAGGTGTGCGCAGCCTATTGCATTAAGGTGTGCACCCCAAAGTTGAAATACACATGCATGTGTTTGCCAGCAGGGAGAGTAATGTATCGGGGCCATGTACCTGTAGGCAAAGAGAAATAGAGCAGAGCAGGTCCGAGGGAGATCTTTCCCATCTCCTCACTGGCAATGCTATGTGCCCTAGGTGATTAGGGTGTGCCCAGGCACACCCGGCACACCCTGTGCGCATGCCTATGTCACCGCCACATCCACCACCACCTCAACCTCCCTCCTACTCCATATGGGCCTCGTCCTTCAGAGATGAAGAAGAACATTGTTTTATTTTTCTGTTTTTTTTTGTTGTTTTAAGTTATTTCCCTATCCATATTTGTTTGCAGAGCACTTGCCATGCTCTTAATTACGTTTTGCTGCCATTTGCAGCACTCTAGCCCTTTCCTTTGGTGTTTTAGAGCCATTTTAGTGCCTTAAAGTTCGGGTCCCCATTGACTTCAATGGGGTTCGGTGTCCGGGAAAAGTTCGGTAAAAGTCCGGGACACGGACCCGGACTTTTTTTTAAAGTTCGGCCGAACCCGTCGAACACGGACATCTAGGTGTCCGCTCAACCCTAATCAGGATCGGTAACCCCGAGTCACGCTCGGGGTGGATTGCAGAGAGTGCATCGGTGTTCTCTTACCTTATCCTGGTGATCCAGTGATGATCTCTCATTGCTGAGATCGCCAGCCGAGAGTCCCGCCGCTCCTCCGTCCCTCCGTCGGTCTGATCACTTCCTAGTTCCGTTCCCTGCAGCAGCAATGCTGCATGGGAGCGGAACTAGGGAGGGAAATTAAAAAAAAAAAAAAAAAAAAAAAACGTTGCACAAAACACAAAACACATTTTATATTGTATATATATATATATATATATATATATATATATATATGCATATATATATATATATATGCATATATATATATGCATATATATATATATACCGGTATATATATATATATATATATATATATATATATATATATATATATATATATATATATATATATATATATATATATGCATATATATATATATATATGTGTGTGTATATATATATATATATATATATATGCACACACACATATATCTATATATAATATATAATGCATGAATTATAATCTAATCAATATAATTTTATTATATATATTATATATTAAATAATAAAATAATATTATTGATTTGATTATAATTCATGCGTTTGTGTTTCAAATTTATCACATCTGGGATGTCTACTAGAGTCTTATTTTGGTCAGGTTTAAGTCAGTAATTACTAAGAATTGTAGGCCTATAATACATAACGCCAGATTTCCATGAAAAGAATTGTACCGCTTTTGGTATGTAATTCCTGACATAATCATACCGCCAGGGAGGTTAAAAAGGAGTATAAAAAAATCCAAGCGTCCAAAAAATCTGGAGCAGGGGCTGATGATGTCTATGTCCCACGTTTGTGGTACTTCAAAGACCTGATGTTTCTCGCTGACACAGATGATCCGAAAGAGTCCCATTGCACTCTGCCAGCAAGTGCTGCATCAGACTCCAGTTTAATATCTGAACCAGAAGCAGAGGAAATGTCACAGACACAGACTCAGACACTGACTCAGACACAGGTATATGAAAATTTACGTTTATTTCACATTTTTTTTTCGTTGGGGGGGGGGGCGGGGGGGTTGGAGTGCCCAATCAAACAACTATAGGGTCAGGGGTCCTTCTACCTCATGGGACAGTCATAGTAGAATGTGACAAAAACTACAATAAAGAACACTCATATATTGTATATGATTTATTTAGCTGTTTTTATTTAGAGCAAGTAATTTCCAAAAAAAAATAATACATATGATTATATGCGCTCCTGCCATGCAACTGCACCACTACCCATAAAATAATCAGTGTAATTAATGCGATTTTGCCGTGCATTAGCAGTTGGTAGCCTAGGCCTTGCAGGAGCTAAATGTACCATGCCGTTGCTGTCATTTCGCCAATCACCTGGCACAATTGTCCCACTGGTAAGGTCTTCCATATCAACTGCAGTTGATGGCATATATGACACAGTTGTACGTCTTAAATAATTGTGTAGCATACAGCAGCACTCCACAATTATGTCAACTTTTTCCACTGTTACATTAATGGCAGTGTGGAAAATTCTGAATCTTCTGGCCATGATCCCAAATGCATTTTCTACCACCCTTCTCGCCCTAGACAATCTCTAATTATATATTTTCTGGGGAGCAGTTAAATTGCGCAAGGGATATGGTTTCAACAGGTGTTCATGTAAGGCAAATGCATCGTCCCCAAAGAACACAAAATTAAGGCCCTGAGCTGTCTCACTGGAAGATGGAAGATGCAACATTCCTTCTTTTAATCTATGCATAAATGGACGCTCTATCATACCTCCATCGGAGTTTCTTCCATTTTTTCCAATATCCAGGTAAATAAATTCATATTTGGCATTCACAATTGCCATTATAATTATGCTGAAGAACCCTTTATAGTTGTAAAAAAAGGATCCTGAATGTGCTGGTGGTGTAATTCTCACATGTTTCCCATCAATTGCGCCACCACAATTAGGGAAATTCCATATGTCCTGGAATTCTTTTGCAAGTTCTTTCCATTCTTGAGAATTTGAAGGAAACTGTTGGCAAGATAGAAAAACATTAAAAAATGTTATAATGATAATTATTGATAATATTTTAATATTAATTATTTTAATTTCATATAGGATACACCAAGCCCAGTATCAGAGCAGCCAGGAACATCAACACAGAGAACTCAAAGAGGAAAGAAGCGAAATCTCAACTACGATACTGCCAGTTTGCTGAAGGATGCATTATCTATCATGAAGCAGAAAGATGATGAATGTGATGCTGTGGGTCATCTTGTTGCACACAAGTTACATAGGATGTCCATGGACCAACGAGACATTTTTGAAGCTTTAATGCATAAAATGATTGCCATTGAACTAAAGGGAAATCTTACACATAACACAGATCTAATAGGGTATCAGGGATGTACATCTACACCTGTAACATCTGCTCCACCTGTAACATCTGCTCCACTTGTAACATCTGGCCAATATTGGCACCCAACTAATATGTCTCAATCACAGGGAAACCCAAGCTGGTCAGTGCGTCCTGAACCACATCAAGGTTCTTGGTTTCATGGCTCCCAATACACCAATCTGTAAAATAATTGTATACAGTATATGTTGCTTAATATTATTGCTTTTGTTTCGTGTATTTGTTCATTTTTTATTGGTTATTGTTTAATAATGTTATCTTTTCATAATGATGTTTTTGAAATGGGTATGTATTGCTTTAGAAACTAGCATATTTTTCAGACAACCGTGTACAGGAAGTTAAATATTATTTATTAAAATTGATGTACTCTCAAAATTATACTTTTGTTTGCATTAATATTCTTAAAAATTACAGTTGTACTTTTTATAATTACCTTTAAATACTGTGGCTGGAGCACCTTCACTATGGCCTCACACGTTTCAGGTATGATTCTTCCCAATGATTGGGCAGAGATTCCAGTGGTGAACTTCAGGTCTGTTGCAAAAAACGCAGGGTTGCCATGAGCCTCTCCTCTGCACTAATAGATTTTCTCATGCAGGTGTCCTTTTTGGTGATATGTGTCTGCACAAGAGATAATAGCATGTCAAAGGACTGCTGGGTCATCCGCAAATAATTACGGTAATCCTCAGGATTATTTTCCCTGAGGTTTGTCAGCAGGTTGACATGGGAAAATTGCTCTCGTTGCATGAGCCGGTCTTTGGCCCACACTCTGCTCTTCCTTCTATTTCTCTTCTTTTTCTTCTCCTCCTCCAAAGCAATCAATGCAATAACCATTGCTGCCATTTTCTGATTCCTATTATACCTCTTGAATGGCATTGTCTTTCTCAGAATAGTCGTATGCTGTGACAAATGATTGTTCAGTTCGCAAATGACACGAACCAAGTTTTAACTGTAGGGGGAGTGCCCAGTGGAGGTGTGGTTAAAAGGTCAAGACAACATTGCATCACTTCCTATACTGGCAGAAGAAACTAGTGTTTGGTCGTACGATTTTCGGATCACATTGATGGTACACTCGATGATGTACACGAGTACCGCTTGCGTTTATCGCACGATAAATTGTACGAAATTCGAAACGTCTATGGCCTGCTTTACACTCATGTTAGTTATTTCCTGTCTTTCTTTAGTTATAGGGAAAAATGTATTATATCTGAAAAGTCTTGTAGGAAACCGTCATTCAGAATTTGGCATATTCTCCTGGTTATAAAGACCAGAATAATTTACCCATAAGAGAAAATTATTGATCCAATGTTCTAAATTATTTTGCTAAGTATTGAAATAAACTTATGTGAAAAACAATATAAACTGTATATACCCATTCTACTTGCTTCAAATGGTGAAAACATTCAAAGTGAAAAAGGATTGAAAACCTCCTAAGATCACTGCTGCTATGTTAACCCCTCTTTAAACAAATGCATAAAGAAATTAAACATAAGTGCTCAAACCACTAGTTGCACTGTGATACACCAATAATCAAAATGTGCTCAGAATGAAAAAAAAAAAAAAATTAAACTGAAAAGCCCAAATGTGCTCAGTCCCAAAGAAACTTAAAATAATATAGTTAATACAAAGTCCACTTCTGTGTCTCCTTTTTACTTTACGTACACCACCAGTAGTGCCTTTGGTGACCACCGCCTATCATCCCAATCAAGTGTGACTCACCAAATCATTTTGCCTCTCATATTTCAGAAAAACCCTTTAAAACAGCATCCAGACCAGATTTACTTCTCCTTAACAGGCACCTTTCCTTCTGAATTCCACTCTCAGTATAAGAGTAGGCTCCTCATGGCAAAACACTTCCAATAGTGTAAAAAAATCCAAAACTCTATACTTTATTCCACATAAATGAGGCTTACCAGACAAATTCTTATGCCACTGCGCTCAGAAAGCCATTGGGATCTCACCACCGCGCTTGGCCACTAGTGTAACATCACTTCTGGTCACGTCACCTCCTCTAAGTCAATTCCTAATTACACCCATCTGCATCTCTACATTTTTCCTCTTTACTGACTTCTTCCAAGAGATCTCTTAGGAGATAAAAAGGTACATGTAAACTGTAGTTATTTTCTACATAAGAAACATATAGGAGATTGTGAAAATGTGTGTGCAAATAAAGCAATTTATTACATACAGTATATTTTATAGATCAATAACATGTGGTTTCTGAGCATGGTCAACACAGGGGTCTTTGCTGCATCTCAGTACTGCTGATCCTTTACAGCCTCTTTGCAGGCACTTCCTGTCTACACGCATACAGGCCAGGGATCACTGCATGGCTTCCCACAGGATAGGTCAACTCAAGGAGACAGAAGTTGAACATGCCTGTGCAATGTTTATTGGTACAGCCACTTCTAGTCTCCATTGGAACCCCTGTGAAACAGGAAGAAGCAGAAACACAATTGGGGACAGAGTTGGAGCGTTGTCATTCTATAACAGGAAGTGCCTGCACATAACAGGCACTTCCTGTTATAGGAATAACTATAGGAATAACAGGTAATAATTTAGTTAAAATGCATCTGAAAATACCTTTGAAATTACATTACATATTACAGATGATATAAGATTTTATTAATAAGGTTTATGTATAGGTTTTAATAGACTTAATTCAGATGTCATGGGCATTATAATTAACTTACACATTCTAATTAAATTTACTGATTCTAAAATTAAAGATAAATAAATTAAATAGTTAAAATGCCTAATTTTCTTACTGGTGGTATGAACTGACAGTATGGCGCTGAACAAGAGTGAACAGAGTGTTGCTTGGCTCTTTAAGTGGAAATAAACTTCCATCTCAGGCCTACCTATAGGTAAGCCTATAATAAGGCTTAAAAGGTCTGTGCAGCAACCAGGGAGCACTCAGGACCTAATGAGAGGATCGAGTCTACCCATTTGTCTGGGGATACTATAATGCTGTTTTTGACCTAGTGGTAAAACACTGGTCAAATTATAAGGTGAGAAGCCATCCATCACTTGTGGTGGGATCGTGAGCACCTGAATGATCCATTGCAGCAGCTGCACCTACTTTGGCACTTTAGAGACTGTTTATTCACTTGAAATCGCTTTAATGGACTAGCACCTTGCACTTTTGATTTATCTTTTCAATTGATGCGATTAAGCTGATTTTGACATGTTATTTTAGTGTTCATGCTAAGGAGTCATATGGACACATATGTTTTATGTTGATTGATTTAATTTCTTCAACCCTTTTAATTATTGCACCTTTGCACAGCAACTTTTGTTATTTGCACTGCACAGTATTTTTTGCTGTTCGAATAGAACAGCAATTTTTTGTTATTAGCACTTTATTGTAGCGCAATATCACTTTATATATCTATAATAAGGCTTACCTATAGGTAGTGTAAATACAGTATCTCCTAAACATGCACAGTTTAGGAGATATTTACTGTACATTCAGCCAGAGACATCACTGGCGCATGTGCTCAGAAGGAACGGCCACCCGTGCGGTTCTTTCAGAGCCATGTGAATGTAAATGTGAGTGTAAATGGCGGCTCCCGCATGCATGTGCAGGAGTGACTCTATTGCATCTTCGGCCAGTCACAGAGCCAAAGTCCAGAAGCAAGACGGGTGAAGATGGGAGCACCTGCAGCTCTGACATCTTGGCGCTGGAAGGGCTTTGTTTTAAGGCAAGTTTAACATAATGTGCTAGTATGCGATGCATACCAGCACTTTATGACATTACCTTGCAGGGTCCTAAAAAGGTCTTACAACCGCATTAAAAGACCCGGGGCATCTAGGCTCAAAAATTCTGTGCTTGTAACATACCATCATGAAAAGTGATGCTTGCCTTGTCATCTCTTCTCCTTTATGCTTTCTTACCTTACTTGGGGTTCTTTACCTATGCCTCAAAATCTTCTCTTGTAAGTAAAATGCTAGGGTTAGCCAGTTGACTGGGATTGGCAACACAAGACAGTTGACCTAGGGTGACAAGAAGTATAAATCTATCCCTGACTGTAATCTGGATGTAGCTTGCATCATCTGCTATACTTCTAACATTTGTATAACCCAGTTCATCCGTATTGGTTGCTCACAGTTCCCTAAATCATACTGTATTTAAATCAAAGAACAAACATTTTATATAGTGCAGCTCAGAGGCGTAACTAGAACCTTCAGGACCCCGGAGCAAGAAACCATGAATGGCCCCCTTGACCCCCCCCTTTCCATCCGAGCTCCGGGCTTCCAGTTCTGGGAGGGCGTCCATGGTCATTATCCCCCCTAAATCCTGCCTCCCACATGCCCCCTGTGGTGTGCATCCAGCATGCTCTGTGACTGCTGTGTTCTTCGGACCATTACAGTGGCCCTTTACCATGTGATCATCTGATCACATGTAAACAGACTTGTCGGTTATAAACACTCCTTTCTTCCCGCGCTCTTTCTGTGTGAGGAAAGGAGAGCCAGTAATCAGCAAGACTGTGAGTACATTGTTTACACTCATAATCAGGGCTCTGATCATAAGTGTCCTGATTATCAGTGCAGCCCCATCAATGCTGCCTATCAGTGCTACCTATCAGTGCTCATCAATGTCGTCTATCAGTTCCCATTAGTGCTGCCTATCAGTGCTCATAAATGCTGCCTATCAGTGCTGCCTATCTGTGCCACCAATCAGCGCTCATCAATACTGTCTATCAGTGCTGCCTATCAGCGCTCATCAATGCCCATAAGTGCTGGCTATCAGGGCTCATCAATGCATCAATGTTCATCAAGGCCTCCTATCAGTGCCACCTATCAGTGCTCATCAATACCCATCAGGGCTGCCTATGAGTGCCCATTGGTTCTGCCTATCAGTGCCAGCTATCAGTGCTCAACAATGCTGCCTATCAGTGCCCATCAGTGCTGCCTAACAGTACCACCTATCAGTGCTCATCAATGCTGCCAATCAGTGCCACCTATCAGTGCTCATCAATGCCGCCTATCACTGTTCATCAGTACTGCCTATCAGTGCCACCTATCAGTGCTTATCAGTATTTCCTATCAGTGCTACCCATTAGTGCCCCCCTATCAGTGCTCATAAATGTCACCTATCAGTGCCCATCAATGCTGCCTATCAGTACCATTTATTGTGACGGTGGCGGGTATCAGATCCCTGCCCTTCTCACTAACTCGTGACCAAGGACCAGCCAATCTCACACCCTGCCGTCACTTGCGTAACAATGCCACTCTCAGCTGCACCCTGCACAAATATTTTCCAGCTTGCGGGACCACAATCTAGATGCCAGCAGGCTGAGAGCGATTGTTACCAGGCTAATTAAGCAATTAACCCATTCACTACCACCACCTCCTTTATTTATTTATTTTCAGAGCCGGAGGAAGCTCTTAACTTTAGAAATACAAATTATAATTTGAGAATAATCGTCTGTAACACGCACTGTCACCACAGACAGGAATGTTCAGAGGATTTATTCTATACAGTAGCACTCTTCGAGAGACAGGTTCTTTGTTAGTTTGCATTAAGAGCTTAGGGACAAGATTAACACTTTTCAAAATAAAGTTTAATAATAAAAGGTTAAAATTGGTGCAAATACAATATTTACAGAAAAAAAAGTGTTTCAAAGAAATAGAGACATAATTCAGCAATTAGAAAAATAAGGTAGAATTGAGAAGTAAGGATACTTGCATTCAATGTCCTGAGTGTTATCAAAGTTCAGAGTTCAATAGCTGAGCCAGTTGTGATCAGTTCTCAAACTTGATAGATGTTCCTTTCCTATGTTACCATGATAACTCCTGATAACAAAGTTTGAGCAAGCTTTTCTTTAGGATCAAAGGGGCGTTGACAGACACCCCTGACCAATTACAACAGAGTGGCAAAAGGTTGTCCTGGGGTTTATGACAATATCAAGTGTACCTTTGTGGCCAGAGTCATACCACTCTTAATATCTCGAAATATGTCATGGTTACATTCTTTAAACTGCTGGTTTATCATTCAGCATGTTATTTGCCATCAAAAGATACTAAACATGGATACATTATCACATAGGGAATATCTTATCGCTATCTTCTATTCTATATGTGATAGGGTGGTCATGCATGGTCTTAGTTCGATCAGTATGACATTTCTCATCCAAATATATACTTATTGTTAATGCGTCATGTTCCTGTCTTCATTTATGAATTGTGTATGTATTGTTACATTTTCTAATGAACAGCTTGGTTGCGTAGTATTTATGACACAGTTCTGGTCAGCCTTAATGGATTTGCTCAGTTTTACGACCGGCCTGTTCTAGAAGAATAACATCTGGCCAGGTTTCCTGTCTGTGCTGAGATAATGGTTCCTTTGAAGGGCCCAGCCCCCTGCATTCTTTGGGTTAATTGAGGTAGGGAGAGGGGGGAGAAAATAATATATAGTATATCTGGTCTGCCTGTCATGGCAAATCTGAACAAAATGGTTGCTTGCGACAGCTTTCGTATATACAGTGCTGGATATCATTACACTTATCAATGCTCATCAATGCTGCCTGTCAGTGCCCATCAGCAGTACTCTGAGCTGAGAGTGTCTCTCTCATACAGCTCAGACTCAGAGCCTGCACTGACAGTCTCCCCTACTTCGCACAGATAGAAGACAGCCAATATGCTCCTCCTGCCCCTCTCCTGTGTGAAACAGCAGGAAGTGTGAAGCTCAGGAGCTGAATGTGATCATTCACACTTCCCGTGGTGCACAGTCAGTACAGGCTTTGAGCCACTGACAGAACGGGCAGGCAGAGGGCAGCCCCCTCCCCTCACAGTCATTGAGCAGGCGGGCGGGGGTGGGCCCCCTCCTCTCGTAGTGACCACCCTCTCCCCTCAAAGTGACAGAATGGGCGGGTGGGGGTGAGCCTCCTCCTCTTGCAGTGACGGAACGACGGGGAACCCCCAAATTGGAACTCCAAGGCCCAGTCGCAAGTGTGACTGCTGCGACCTTGGTAGTTCGGCCACTGGTGCAGTTTACCTCCTTAGATGTGTTAGACTGTTTCTTTCACTCACTCACTAAATTGTTTATATGGAGGAGCAGTGTTCTCACACATAGCATAGGGGGAGGGGGTGTTCTGCAGTCCATATAGAAAGCTGGAAACAATGCTTTCTAATAACAGTCAGCACAAGCAGACTTTACAGCATCAGTTCACAACATTTGGACAGGGTCAAGATTCCTTTAGGATGAACAGGTATTTGATGGAACGAACCCACACTGTGTTCGAGTACTTCCATCAGTATATTGCTTGCTCCAGTCTTGAACATAGATATTGGATATTATAGCCACATATTGCAACCAAGAACTAGGCAGAACTCATTTTGTCTGCAAATCTGGACCTGTTTATTGAACAAGAATACAGGCTTTTTATACACTTGAGAAGTATGCTAGTGAACACCCAAATATTTACCCAAAACATCACACAATGGTTTACATGATGCGGTACAGCTGACACAAGGCCAATCCCATCATAGAGGATTCTCCAGGAGTTAATCACCTTAGCCACCAGACAGAAACAATATGAATGAATGGCAATCCACACCTAGACAATGCTTTGAATAATCAGGATCTCACTCCAGGTCAGACTGCCAGCATCAAGCTCATAAAATGAAAAACACATTATTACAAGTATAAACACATCCCCACAGTAGACAATAGGTGAGGTAAATAGCATAATTAACAACACAGTGATCTCCCCCCTCTAGCAACTACTAGCTGACAATGATATAATTAACATGCTAAATAACTCAGCACTTAAACCAGCCCAGGTTACCCGACTGTCAGCAACAAGGCCAAAACAAAGTACATCACACAAACACAGAACACCTTATTAAACAGACAATAGAAGGGGACCCCAGTAGCAGACTGTCCGGGTCCTGCCTACAATAGTCTATGAGGCAAAGCTCATACAATGTTCCATCATTCTGATACAGTGGAATAATTGTATCATAGATTTCTTGAGGGATATTGTTGAAAAATATTACTGCCCCATTTGAAGTAATCCAAACCACATTCTCAGTGTTCATTAAGTAGTTGTCCATCATTTTCTCGTTCGCCCTGTGCCCCTAATGAACACAGGGTGACTTACACATAAAAGGGGTCTGGGGAGTTGAAACAAGAGTTTCCCGACCTCTCTAAGGTAAGCTGGGTTCCACAAGTCCCCCACCCAAAGTGTCTCCCATCACAGGTATTTGTTTCTTACAATTATTAAACAGATATAATAAAACACGTTAAATGTTAAATTTTTAAAGAGGGCCAAAACTCTAGAAAATACACCTAAAAAGACAGGCAGAGGGCAAGGGACTACTCACCAGTATTGCCTATTATCTTTCTGTTCCTAAGCAGCACAGAAATTACATTACCAAACCTCACCACAAATCTCATGAGATTAGCAGTCCAAGACACAGTGCCTGGAATTCACACTGCATGCTTTAACCTTTTTGCTAAAAAAACACAAAAAGTCTTACACCAGGAGGTTGCTCTGCTCACAGATCTTCACTCTCCCTAGATTGACCATAACAAACCAAAAAGCTACAGTATGTATGACATAATGACCTCAAATTATAAATGTAAATATAAATACAGCAATTAATAAATAATGTGAACTACTGAGTGGGTAGCCCAAAACCTAGACACACAACTACTAAACACTAGGAGGAGTGCTGCTGTATTTAGGTAGCTGAAGAAAAGGAGGAGTCCTCGCAACCCGTCCTTTGACCCCACTGAGTGCTGTCCTTGGGATTGAGTGAGCTGAGCAGGAGCAGCAGAGCTTTCTAGCATCCAGCCCAGCTCTTCACTTGTCAGCTGAAAACACAGTTATCTGGACACAGTGGCTGCTAATCCATCCTTTCCTCGGGACTGTGTTTTTTGTTGAGTTGGGTCTTTCTCGTGGACTGTATGCGCTCTTTCGCATTTTATTTTGTGAGTATATAATATGTTGTTTTTATTAAAGCTCTTTGGCCTTTTCTAGTACTCCAGAGGTCTGCACAGTTTTCTCCCTTTCCTTGCTGTTAACTTTTTGCTGCCAGGCTCCACTTTAAACCTCAGATGGTCAGACCATTTTTGCAATTTTTCCCTTATTTTTCACTTTTAGCTAGAAGAGTTTGTAAACATCCCAAACCCTGCAGTTTCTAAAAGGACTGGTAAAATAAAAAGATGATTCTACTGATTTTTTAGGTCTCATGATAGTTGTGTAAATGTTTATCAAAAATGATATTTTCAATAAATATACACTAAAATGAATATCAGTGTTCACAAACACAACATAACGTATACAATTCCTACTAAATTGCTACTAAATCTAAAAGCTATAATAGTATAAAGTTAATAAATTGTATCTGTAAAGTTTAAATTGTTTCTTATCAGGGTGAAGGTGCCTGGTTCTTTTTGTATATGAATTAACCCTATATGAATTCAGGATACCTGCTGCCCTTTTTATTTTTGTGGTTAATATCAATGAAAAAAAGGCGCTGGCAATGGTATGGGTTCATGGGAATGAATGGGTTAATGGGAATTAATTCATTAAGGCTAAAGATGTGTTTGGAAGTCTGGATGGTTTTAAATGTGTTCTGGTAGTTATGTTAGTGTTCTTTATCCAACTTAAAGTGCAACCAGTGTGTAACTCAAATAAAATTATGATAATACCATTAAATGAACATTTTTGGTAAAATTCAAATAATTTTAAATATTTGGACACAAACAATCGCACAAAGTCCCGGTGTGCATGATAGGTGTCTTGTTGTGAAAACAAATAATATATGAGTGACACTGGTGGTGGTGCTGTGAAATAATAATAATAATGCTATTAATAAAAATTCATAAAATATTTATAAAACATATGCAATAAAAAGATGTATCCACAACGTTAATTGTGCAACAAGTGAGAATAATCCGTGAAAATAAATGAGTTCTTCAAGGTGATTTTGTGCTCCAAATGTGCTCTTGATAAAATAAGCAATCTCTGCCTCTTACCAGATGGCTTTAGATCGCCAGGACCTAAATCGCTTTTGATCCCTATATAGGATGGATGAGTCCTACACCAAACTCCTCCACTCCTCTTTCTGGATCTCACTTAGGTGTATATAGGAAAAATAGAGGGGAAGCCAAATATAGTATAATAACTTTTTTTTATTTTTTTAAATAAATGTAAAAATAAGAAATGGCTGCTTACATGAACTAGTGCCTTTTTCTGGCACTAGGTGAAACCGCTGTTTTTATGTAAAAGGGTCTGTTTCTGGTGCTCTGTTTGTTTGCCCAGAGACTCCTCTACAGCCCTGGTAGCGTGGTAGCAGCTGCGGCGTGCGCTTCAAGCAGGAAGGATATGACGTCGCTGGATCTCCGTGTTTCTGGGTATCAGTAAGGACCACAATGCATTTCATGTCTCAATCTCACGTCAGCAGGTAGCCTACTGAATCCCAGAGGGGGCGGCTATATATAGAGCTGACTGCATGGCCATTGGTAGGGTGAACTTGGAAGATCCTCCCACTCATTATTCATTGTGTGTGTGTGTGTGTGTGTGTGTGTGTGTGTGTGTGTGTGTGTGTGTGTGTGTGTGTGTGTGTGTGTGTGTGTGTGTGTGTGTGTGTGTGTGTCACCAGTGTCACGCATATATTATTTGTTTTCACAACAAGTCACCTATCATGCACACTGTTTGTGTCCAAATATTTTAAATTTGAATTTTACCAAAAATGTTAATTTAATGGTATTATCGTAATTTTATTTGAGTTACACACTGGTTGCACTTTAAATTGGATAATAACTACCAGAACACGTTAAAACCATCCAGACTTCCAAACACATCTTTAGCCTTAATTAATTAATTCCCATTAACCCATTAATTCCCATTAACCCATACCATTGCCAGCGCCTTTTTTTCATTGATATTAAAGTTTAAATTGTGCCTTTTTAAGAAACAGTGAAAAATCAAAGGAATGCATAATTCTGAATAAGCAATTTACACAAAAGATCTGGAGGTTGGCTTCATACCATGTGCTGTGGTTATGCCCAATGTGCAGTGCCATCTGTGCGCTGCATTGGGGTGCATTGTAATAAAATGATGTAGGCATACGTTTAAACCGGTGTTCCAGCTGGGGGAAAAAAGTTAAAAAGTCAGCAGCTACAAATACTGTAGTTGCTGACTTTTAAGATATAGACACTTACCTATCCAGGGAGCCCGCAATGACTGCAGTCCAGCCTATTTTCAGATCGGCTGCTGGTTGCTGCCTGTAGCAATTGGTTGTAAGAGAAACCATCAGTGAAGCCTTTTGTCTTCACAGCCAGTTCCCTACTGTGCATGTGCTTTCCAATTGGCCCAGCAGCGGGGGAAGGAAAAGGGGGTCCAAACTTCCAAGGGATATCGCCGTCTCCCGTAAGTGGGGAAGCGTACCTGTCAAAAACAGGTACCCATTCCTCCCTCCCCCTGAAAGGTGCCAAATGTGGCACAAAAAGGGGGGGGGGCAGATCAGCGGAAGTTCCACTTTTGGGTGGAACTCCGCTATAAGTTTAATGCAGTTCATTTACATTGCAAGGAAATGCATCACCACATACTGTTGCACATAGGGTTGAATGAGTGTAATTTTAATAAAGCTATTAAAAAAACAAAACAAGATTAGGCACTGTGATTTATTTTAATAATGCACTGCAGTACTTCACAACACACACTAGTGTACCACCTTTGTATCATAATGCTTGACCACTGATGATGAATGAGTATTGTTGGTACATGTATATATATTTTTTTTACATTTACATTTTTTATCTTTTACATTTTTTACAGTCCTTGGTAAGCTTTGGTGACATATCACGAGTCAGACACTGACAGTCTGTGGGGAGGGAAAAGTGGAGAAGCTGGGGCAACTGCAGGGATGAAGGGAGAGCCACATGGGGATTGAAGTAATGGGGGGGGGGGATCAGAGGAAGTAGATGGACAGAAATAGTCACAGGAGGGACTAGCCTGCAGCACAAAGCTGTGAGAGCACAGGTGTCAAAGCAGCAGTAGTGGTAGTAGTGACAGTGGGGAGACACATTTTTGATGAATGGCTGCAGTCAGTGTCCTTGTCAGCTGATGGTAAACACAATTATTTTAATCAGCCATTTCTGGGGGAAAGTTCTGTAAAAGTTTTTGGTTGCCGTGAGCTTTTAGCAGAAGGGGGAAAACAGCTAGCATATGGCATACTAACCCGCCCAGTTGAAAGCGATCCTGTGAGGCCGTATGCCTTACATGGGGTTAAACTATGAGGTTGCGGTCTCAGGAATAGCTGGGAACATTCACATATCTGAGAGTACAATTTTCACTATCAGGGGTCAGGCTTGCAGACCAGATGCTATAGCAGTAACGGGACTACCACTGACCAGCAGGATAGATACACAGGCAGTCACTCTGGTGGATGACACAGGCTCACAGTACACAGTACACAGTACTAAGCAGTGTTCACCAGAGCTCCTGATGGTGGAGATTGACTTTGCTGCATGTTAGTACCAGGTCGTGGTCCTCAGGATTGCCCCACCAGGAGGTGAGCAAGCTTGGGTCCAGTAGCAAGTAAGCAGGTAAGGATCAAACAGAAGCATAGTCAGTTGTCAAGCCAAAGGTCAGTAACAAGAAGTTGCGGGTTGGGATCAGGCAGAAGCATAGTCGAGGGACAAGGCAAGGGTTGATATTCAGTGGTAGAAAAATATGTATGGCAGCAGGGAAGACAAGATTGAGATTCTGGCTGAAGAGAGCACAGTAATCTGGCAAACAGGAAGTTCAGAGATGTGGCTTAAATCATGAAGTTCCTGAGAGGAGCAAAGAATTCAAGGCTTAGCAAAAGTCAAGGTACAAGGCAGGATTGTCCGATGAATCAGACAGGGTGCTGTCCAGCATCTCAGGTAGTTCAGGTATAAGAGTCATTGTCAGACACAGTCCCTGGATGTCTTAGGGACAGGTTTGTGAGGAAACCTCTGGTGGAATTCTCTTGTTAATCTAGGAGCATTAACATTCACCTCAGGCTCCCAAGAATTTTCTTCTGACCCATATCTGTCCCATTGAACGAGAAATTGTAATTTGTTCCTAAAGATCCTGGAATAAAAAATTTTCTCCACCACTAATTCTTCTCCACATTGCACCTTAAAAGGTGGAGGTAACCAGGTTGATTTGAGCAGAAATCTGAGAAGGCCCCATAAACTTTTGGCCTAACTATGCAGATGGAATATGAACTTTCAAATTTTTGGTTGATAACTAAACTTTGTCATCCACATAAAAGGTAAGAAGTAATCTGTGATGTCTATCAACAATGTCTTCTTGTAACATTCTTAAGCCTCCCTCAAAGTCTTGATCAATTTCTCCTAAATCGCCTGCAATGTAGTTAACAGAAAGAATTAGAGTTGAGATAGGGACATTAGGAATAAAAACTGGATCATACCCGGTGTTTAAGTAAAAATAACTTTGAGAAGTGGAGCTATGTTTAGAATTGTTATTAGGAAACTCTGCTGTAGGAAGATAAATCCACCCAGTCACCCTGAAGATAACTAACAAAACATCAAAGGTACTGCTCCAAGGTTTGATTGGTCCTCTCGTCGGATCATTAGACTTAGAATGAAAAGAGGAGGACAGATTAACTGTTACACCTAAAGCTGAGCAAAAGCTTTTCCTAAATATTGAAGTAAACTGTACTCCTCTGGCAGACACCACATCATTAGGAATTCCACGTAGTTTAAATTCTTCTCGAACCATAAGCAGTTTGTTTAGCAGAAGGTATAGCCCTTAACAGGTATAAAATGAGCCATCTTATTGAGACGGTTGACGACACCCAAGATAGCGGTAATTTATTTTGAGGGAGGTAAATATACCACAAAGTCCATAGAAATTAACTTCCATGTTCTTGATGGAACAGAAAGTAGTTTGAGCAACCCCAGAGGAGAAGCTCTGGGAGTCTTATTGTGTACACAGGTTAGGCACAAGACCACATAGTGTTTGACATCTTTCTTATAGCCATGCCACCATAAGGATTGTGACAAAAGTTCTTTAGTCTTAGAAGCCCTAAAATGCCCCACAAGTTTGGAGTCATGAACCAACCTGAGCAGATTCAGGTGCATGGAGACAATGTGCATGAATCCAAAAGCTGTTCTTGTACTCAAGGTACTATCTGTAGGAGGATGATTGGGGCACCATCCAACGCGTTTCGGATGTTTTCAGATGCTTCTCTGCCAAACCCAGAGCCTTGTTACAAGCATGGATAGCAGAGGAATATCATTAGAAAGTCACCATTTCACATATGTCACAATTTCTATCTTCACTATCTTCACCTTCATGGTCATCTAGCCCATGTTACATAATCCTATTGTATATCTATATACCCTCCTATCCCATTGTTCAAAGAATAAATATGTTTTTATTGAAAACTTGTATAAACTCAATCTTTTTTGCCTAAAAACTCCCACCTTTGCTTGGTTTGAGGCACCAAACTCTAGAAACAGATTTCCTCCTGTTGCCCTTTCACCAAACTTTCCAGTCCAGCAAATTTTTCTTGCTGGGTAACACCAAACTCCTGCAGCTCTGCAATTTGCTGCCTGAATGGAGCTACAGCATTTGCTATAGCGGTCTCCGTGTTTTGGGCCACATCATTCTGTAACGATCAGAGGTCAGGCTCGAAGACCAGTTGCTATAGCAGTAGCGGCACTACCACAGACCAACATGATAGGTAAACGAGTAATAAAAGGTGTTTACCAGAACTCCTGTTGGTGGAGATGGATTTTGCTGCATGTTAGTACCAGGTCACGTTCATTAGGATGGCCACACCAGGAGGTGAGCTGGGATCCAGTAGCGGAAAAGAAGGGGAGGATCAAATAGAAGCATATTCAGTAAACAAGCCAAAGGTCAGTAATGAGTAGTTGCAAGTTGGGATCAGGCAGAAGTGTAGTCGAGGGACAAGCCAAGGGTCGATTATGAGTGGTAGCAAAATATAGACAGCGACATGGAAGACAAGAGCGAGATACTGGCTGAGGAGAGCACAATAATCTGGCAAACAGGAAGTGCAGAGACGTGGCTTAAATCTGGAAGTTAATGTGAGGAGCAAAGAGGTTCAGCAGGAATCAAGGCTAAAGGAAGGGATGTCAAATGGATCAGACAGAGTAATGTCCACCATCTCATGTAGCTCAGAGTCATTGACACTACAGATCTTTGCTTCAGTTCAGTTCAATTCAGTTTAGTTCAGTTCAGTTTACTTTAGTTCAGGTCCACTTTTTTTCACAAAAACATTCTGAATTGGTCTGCCTGTCCGTTTTTCAGGAAGAAAAAATTGAACCATCTATTGCTCTCAATGGAACGGCGGATGTAATCCGCTGACATACGATCTGAGCCACTAAAAACAGCGGGATGGGAATACGTTTGCCATCCGTCCAGCAGACCAGAATGGATTACAGTCAGATGGAAATGGACAGGCGGTCTGTTTCCATCTATCCGACCACCCCATAGAGGTTGTGTCCGTGGCTGTGTCTATGTCCACTCTGGATAGTGGAGCAGACACAGACCTGTCATCCACCTGCTCAGCGGGGATCAGTGGAGAGATTCCCCGCTGAGCAGGTGGATCTGTCCTGTGTAAAAGGGGCCTAAGAGACCAAAAGGGAGCGAATAGGGGAAAATTCATTGCTGAAGTGTATATTTGCATTAAGTCATATAATTGTCTTCTGGAATGCCAATCAAAATCATAGAAAAAAATAAAACGATAACTGTGCCTGGTTTGAACTGATCTGAACATGTTGGCATCTTTAAACCATTTGAAAATGTAGTAGACTCTACCCAAGTGTCAATTAATTTTACTCTGACATATCCAAGAATGTCTATCTTAGCAGATCAAGGAAATATTCAAGGACTTTAAAGGACCATTTATCTCAAATGAAGATCATTTATCTCACATTCACCTTGTGAATGTACAAGAGGCAATGAACAGTGTCATTTTCTCTTGTAAGCTTGAGACTCTTCAAAAAATATGCCATATCTGCACATCCAAGTTTAGAAAGCACATATACAAAGCTGAAATCAGTAATGTTTTTCTACAATTCTGATATTAAAATTATATTTGTTTTAAATACAGGGCATATGATAGAAAAAAATATTGAGTAAAAATAATTAATTTTTGCGCTAATCTGGTACTTTACTTTAGCAAATGTACTAGAAACGAAAGCCTTTTAATAATTAAGCTATTTGTGAATGAGAAATGTAAAAAAATGTAAAAAGTGAAGGAATCTTAACTGTAACTTACTTGTAAGTATTCTCAACTCCTTTGTAACCATTTTGCCTCTTTTTCCAAGGAATAATAAAATAAACCAAACGTATTCATGTCATTAACAGAATTATCCCAAAATGTTCCGTTTTTATTTGGAATACTGATATTTACAAATCCAAGGCTTCTACTTAGAGTTTACAAATCTTTACTGAATCACACCTTATGTGAACTGTCTAGATTTTCACATATAGAACATTAGGGCCTACTATTTGACTGTAAGAGTTATTCAGAAAAGAAGGTAACAGAATTATAAGATAAAATAAAATAAAGATTTTATTAAGCTTGAAAGACAGTACAAACTTAATCCTGGTTCCAGTACGCTTTTATTGTACATTACATCCATAGCTGTGTTAAAGGGTTTCTGCTTATCAAAGAGATAAAGAGATGCTCATTTGCATCAAGCTCAGTTATGTAATGAGGAATTTAACTGAGCCGCTGCATAATAGACTGCAGAAAAGCCAACAGGAATAGCAAAGAATAAATATTTTTTTGTGAAAACCCGTACTGTATATCAGGCCCAGATTGGCTAATCGGGAGCACCGGGAGAATTCCCGGTGGGCTGTTTGGTTTTTTTGGCCGCGAGAGCTGTTGTCATGGCACTGGGCTGAAAAATCATAGCTGCCAACAGTCCCGTTTGTAACGGGAAAGTCCCGGTTTTTAGACCCATGTGCCGTCTGTTTGTGTCCCGGGGTTTTGTCCCGGAGTTCTCTGGCTGGGCAAGCTGTCAGGTTACTGATAGCTGAAGTTTCCGCCTTTGAAAACATGGCTGCCGGATCTCCCTCTGGCTAGCAGGTCACTTTCTTGTTTACAGTGGAGAGGGGAGGGGCATCTGACAGGAGCAGCTAATCAGCTTCTCTCTTCAGTGTACAAGCAAAGCAATTCACTTGTACACTGAAGCCGATTAGCTGCCCGGGTAAGAGGCCCCTTCCCTCTCCACTGTACACAAGGAAGTGATCTGCTAGCTGGAAGGAGATCCCATGCGGGCATCATAGCTGCATGTAAGTCTGAACTTGCAGCAATTTCCCCTCCCTCTTCCTTCTGGACCGTCGGGGATCTGTAGTGGAAGGATAGGCAGCAGCGCCGCTCTCCTCGTTCATGGCTGATGTCTCCAATGTGCACCATAGCAAGGCAAGCATTCTTTGTGCTATTGATTGGAATGTGGGGGGGCTGACAATAAAAGAAAAATGACAATAACGTACAGTTTTCCCCTTTTGTTATACTTTTTTTGCATGCCCTAGCTGCTGATCACCTGCATTTTCTTGCAGCCACTCACCCCCACCCCACCCCCCAGTGATAGCTGCCTGGCATATCCCAGGGTGGGTGTTTTGGTGCTATTGATGAGCTGGGGACTAGGTGAGGACTGCTGTGTGTTATAGACACCTGAAGGGAAAATAAAGTTTTCATCCTATTTTTCATGCTTTGTTGTATCTTAGTGAATTACACGGCTGTAGAGAACAATTCGCCATTGCAAACTCATATTCTGAGGTTTTGATTAGTGATGGACGACGAACGCCAGCCGCAAATTTTCTCAAAAGTCCGCGAACCGCGAGTTCGCGGCTTGCCCCATTGACTTTAATGGGAGGCGAACTTTAAAAACCTTTAGGTCATATTTGCAGCCACAAAAGACATACTAGCTGTGCACAAATAGTTCCAGCACACGGACAATGTCATAACAGAAGTATTGCAATTGAAAAAGTTGCCCTAAATTGTTTTTTTTATTTTTTACAGCAAAAAATATATATTTTTTTTCATAAATCAGCCAGAACTGACAGCAGCCGGTAAATACATTGTCTAATACATATTGGGTCCATCCACACATCTGTAAAATAGGTCCGCATCCATTCCACAATTTGGTGAAACCTTTACAGACCCATTGTTTTTCATTTCCAATCTGAAAGATTTGACATTCACAGGATAAAAAAAGTAAGTGTCGGCCATTCCAGGCCCCAAAAATTAGCCCACATGCCCACATGCCCACGTAGTATTCTGTGGCTGAAGGTACATTAGGCATTCACAGGTAACAGAAGTAAGTGTCGGCCATAAAAGGCACCAAAAAATAGCCCACATGGGTTTACCTGACAGCTAAGAATGTAGTATTCTGTGGCTGAAGGTACATTAGACATTCACAGGATACAGAAGTAAGTGTTGCCCATTCCAGGCCCAAACATTAGCCCACATGGGTTTACCTGACAGCTAAGTACGTAGTATTCTGTGGCTGAAGGTACATTAGGCATTCACACAGTATACAGAAGTAAGTGTTGGCTTGTATAGGCTCCAAAAATTAGCTCACATGGGTTTAACTGACAGCAAAGAACTTAGATTTTGATGGCTAGAGGTACAGTAGGCGTTCACAGTATACAGAAGTAAGTGTTGGCCTGTATAGGCTCCAAAAATTAGCTCACATGGGTTTAACTGACAGCAAAGAACGTAGTATTTGATGGCTGGAGGTACAGTAGGCATTCACAGTATACAGAAGTAAATTTCGACCTGTATAGGCCGCAAAAATTAGCTCACATGGGTTTAACTGACAGCAAAGAACGTAGTATTTGGTGGCTGGAGGTACATTAGGCATTCACAGAAAAAATAATTGTCGGTCCTGAAAGGCCCCAAAAATTTGCCATTCAATGGACATGAAATGCCTTTTATGCAGCTGTATGTAGCGAAGCCAAGGACCAGAAATTGTTGTGGGTGGATGGCGGTCTAGCGGATATTTGTGGCCTGGCATGAGGAATTTCAATGAAACCTGGTCTACTGGTCACATGTGTGGAATTCCTCAGATATCCATGCCTCATTAATTTTTATATATGTCAGATAGTCTACACTGTCATGAGCTAGGCGAGTGCGCTTATCGGTCACGATCCCCCCTGCTGCGCTGAATGTCCTTTCGGACAGGACACTGGACGGGGGGAAGGCAACATTTCCATTGCAAATTGTGCAAGCTCTGGCCAGAGGTAAAGCCTGCCCACCAAGTAGTCCAGGGGTTCATCACTCCTCAGAGCGTCCACATTGGGCGTTAACCCGATGTAGTCGGACACCTGTCGGTCTAATCGTTCCCTCATGCTGGATCCGGAGTACAGCTGTCGATGGTTTGGCTGAAAGTGTTTGAAGTGACCAAGACATCTTCCAACCGCCCTCTTCTTGCAGGCGCTGTTGGATTGCTACCCGCAACTGTCTCTCTGTGACTGGAAATTCCTCTGCCAGCGCACGGAAAAGCAGAATGCAGCATTTCCCGCAGCAAGGCCTGGAAGTGCTGCATTCTGACCGCCCTTTGGGATTGTGGTAACATTTCTGCCATTTTGTGTTTGTACCAGGGGTCTAAGTACGTTGCCACCCAGTACTGGTCCTTGGCCTTTATGCGTTTTATACGGGGGTCCCCCTTAAAACACTGGAGCATGCAGGCCCCATTCCCACTAAACTGGAAGCGGTGTAGTTGCCTGCTTCCAGCTCATCATCCAGGATAATGTCATCCTCGTTCTCCTCCCCCATCCTCAGATAACACCAGGG